>NC_089506.1:223285870-223430870 GCF_036850995.1 Saccopteryx leptura
GTGCCTCCCTCAGCACCTCTTCCGTTGCAGACTGTCCTGGTACACAGTGCCTACCCCCCCCTGATGCAACGCACCTCGTGGACCCTGGCCGCGCCCTTCAAAGAGCAGCACCACCACCGCGGGCCCAGCGATTCCATCGCCAACAATTACTCCGTGACAGCTCAGGACCTGAAGCTGAAGGACCTGTGGAAGGTCTGCCAGCCGGTCACCAGCAGTGTCCCCAGGGTCACCAGCAGTGTCCCCAGGGAAAGGACCGTTCAGGGGCTGCCGTCAGGTAACTGGGGCCGCGTGCCGCGCCAGGCTCTAAATGAGGTCGCGGAGGGAGAATCGGAACGCCGGGGTTCTAGACCCGGCTTCCCCTCTGGCTGCAGCTAATCTGGGATAACCTCAGAGAGCCTCCTTCTCCTCATCTACCAAGTGGGAATGATGGTCGTGGCTCACGCTACATTTGCCATACACCACAAACCTTACGAGACAATGCACCACAAACTGTCCTCTATGCACTTGTGTGAATTGATTGCTATATAACAAATCACCTCAAAACTTAACGGTTTAAGGCCCTGGCTCAGTGGCAGAGCATTGGCCTGGTGTGTGGATGTCTTGGGTTTGATTCCTGGCCAGGACACACAGGAGAAGTGTCCATCTGTTTCTCCACCCTTCCCCTTCTTGCTTCTCTCTCTCTCTTTCTCTCTCTTCTCCTCCTACAGCCAAGGCTCTATTGGCAGCCAAGGCTCTATTGGAGCAAGTTAGCCCAAGGCACTGAGGATGGCTCTATGGCCTCTGCCTCAGGTGCTAAGAAAAGCTTGGTTGCTGAGCAACGGAGCAACAGCCCAGATGGGCAGAGCATCACTCCCTAGTGGGTTTGCCGGGTGGATCCTGGTTGGGGCGCGTGCAAGCAGTCTGTCTCTGCCTCCCCTCCTCTCACTAAATAACAAAAAAGTAACAGTTTAAAACAACCACCATGTATTATTATCTTATAGCTTCTGTGGGTCAGGAATCTTAACTGGGCGGTTGTGGCTCAGTCTCTCATAAGCGTGCAGTCAAGGTGCCAGCCAGGGCCACAGTCATCTGAAGTCTCGAGGGAAGGACCCTCCTCCAAGCTCACTCAGAAGCAGCCCTCGCTCACTTGCTGGTGGTAGACATCAACCTCCTGCCACCTGCCCTCGCGGCAGAGCTGCCATAGCTTCCGGCTTCCCTCAGAGGAAGCAGGGGAGACAACAGAAGCCCAAACAGAGCCAGCAAGACAGAGTCCACCGTCTGTTTTGGAACTTAGGTGTGGAAGTGTTGTTTGATCACTTTTGCCGTTTTCTGTCTGTTAGAAGTGAGGTGCCAAGCCCACATTCCAGGGGATTTCATAAGGGCATGAAGCCAGGAAGTGGAGGTCATTGGGGGCCATCTTGGAAGCTGCTGACCATAGTTCTTTATGTATGTATGCATGTATGCATGTATGTATTTATGTATGTATGTATGCATGTATGTATGTATGTTTTTAGTGAGTGAGAGACAGACAGACAGACAGACAAGTAGGGAGAGGCACCTTAGTTGTTCATTGATGGCTTTCTCATATGTGCCTTGACCGGGGGGTTCCAACCAAGCCAGTGACCCCTTGCTCAAGCCAGTGACCTTGGGCTCAAACCAGCAACCATTGGGTTATGTCTATGATCCCACTCTCAAGCTGGCAACCCCATGCTCAAGCTGGCTTCACACCTGGGTCCTCAACATCCCACACCAACACTACCCACTGTGCCATCGTCTGGTCAGGCTCACTATAGTAGTGTGTGTGTGTGTGTGTGTGTGTGTGTGTGTATTAATTTGTTTAATCCCTCTGGGACCATATATCTGTTGAAAGGAATCCTTTAGTAATCTTGTTAGATGTAGAAACAATGTCTTTTTAATTTTTAAAGATGATTTTTTTCTATTACTGTTATACTTGGAATAGAATGAGGAGCTCAAGTATGAACTCAAAAATACATATTGAGTCTTAAGCTCTCTTTGATTCTGAGAATGTCAACTTCATATTATTATGTTGTTGCCTGATCAGTGGTGGCACAGTGGATAGAGTGTCAGCCTGGGACACTGAGGTCCCAGGTTTGAAATCCCGAGGTCACCGCTTCAGTGCAGACTCATCTGCCTTGAGTGGGGGGGAGGGGCAGCTTGAGCGTAGGATCATAGACGTGACCCCATGCTTGTTGGCTTGAGCCCAAAGGTCGCTGGCTTGAAGCCCAAGGTCACTGGCTCGAGAAAGGGGTCACTTGCTCTGCTGTAGCCCCCAGTCAAGGCACATATGAGAAAGCAATCAATGAGCAACTAAGGTGCCGCAACAAAGAATTGATGCTTCTCATCTCTCTCCCTTCCTTTCTGTCTGTCTCTCATACTAAAAAAAAGAAAAGAAAAAATATTAGTATGTTGTTAACCTTTTCCTATTACCTGTTAATTTTCTTAGGTTAAAAACTTAAAGCAAGTTTAATAGTAGAATGTTATGTCATTTATTAAAATTACTTGTAGTTACCTTCTCTTGCAAATGATACTGTTTTTCTATTTGCAATAATTTCTTTTATTGCAAATGATACCAGTTTTTAATTTATGATAATCTTATAATATTCCCTTTAAAATAAATATAGTAAGTTTAAAAGTCTGAGTCTATTTAAAGAAAAATATGAAATAAAAATACAGCTGACATTTAGAAAACAGAGCAACTGGGTTGGAGAGCAAATTGAGCAGGCAGTTATTAATACCTGTCACATGGATGGATGGATGGGTGGATGGATGGATGGGTGGATGGATGGATGGATGGATGTGGGTGGATGGGTGGGTCGGTGGGTGGATGGGTGGATGGGTGGATAGATGGGTGGATGGGTGGGTGGGTGGATGGATGAATGGATGGGTGGATGGGCTGGGTGGATGGATGGATGGATGTGGGTGGGATGGATGGATGGATGGATGGGTGGGTGGATGGATGGATGGGTGGATGGATGGATGGATGGATGTGGGTGGATGGATGGATGGATGGATGGGTGGGTGGATGGATGGGTGGATGGATGGATGGATGGGTGGATGTGTGGATGTGTGGATGGGTGGGTGGGTGGATGGGTGGGTGGATGGATGGATGGATGTGGGTGGATGGATGGATGGATGGATGGGTGGATGGGTGGATGGATGGGATGGATGGGGTGGATGATGGGTGGATGGGTGGGTGGATGGATGGATGGATGTGGGGTGGATGGATGGATGGATGGATGGGTGGATGGATGAGTGGATGGATGGATGGGTGGATGGATGGATGGGTGGATGGATGGATGGGTGGATGGATGGATGGGTGGATGGGTGGATGGGTGGGTGGATGGATGGGTGATGGATGGGTGGATGGTGTGGGTGGATGGATGGATGGATGGATGTGGGTGGATGGATGGATGGATGGATGGATGGGTGGATGGATGGGTGGACTGGATGGATGGGTGGATGGATGGATGGGTGGATGGGTGGATGGATGGATGGATGGATGGGTGGATGGATGGGTGGATGGGTGGATGGGTGGATGTGATGGATGGGTTGATGGATGGGTGATGGATGGGGGGATGGATGAATGGGTGGATGGATGGATGGGTGGGTGGATGGTGGGTGGATGGATGGGTGGATGGGTGGGTGGATGGATGGATGGATGTGGGGTGGATGGATGGATGGATGTGGATGGGTGGATGGATGGGTGGATGGATGGATGGGTGGGATGGATGGATGGGTGATGGATGGGTGGATGGGTGGGTGAGTGGATGGGTGGGTGGATGGATGGATGGATGGGATGTGGGTGGATGGATGGATGGATGGATGTGGGTGGATGGATGGATGGTATGGATGGGTGGATGGGTGGGTGGATGGATGGGTGGATGGATGGGTGGATGGGTGGGTGGATGGATGGATGGATGGATGTGGGTGGATGGGTGGACGGTGGGTGGGTGGACGGTGGGTGGGTGGATGGGTGGGTGGATGAATGGATGGGTGGATGTGTGGATGGGTGGACAGGTGGATGGGTGGATGGATGGATGGATGTGGGTGGATGGATGGATGGATGGATGTGGGTGGATGGATGTGGGTGGATGGATGGATGGATGGGTGGATGGGTGGGTGGGTTGGTGGATGGATGGATGGATGGATGTGGGTGGATGGATGGATGGATAGATGAATGGATGGGTGGGTGGGTGGATGGGTGGGTGAGTGAGTGGGTGGATGGGTGGATGGATGGATGGATGGATGGACGGACAGTATGCTCATCCCCATTTCACAGCTGGGGGAGCTGAGGCCTGGAGTGATGACATCACTTCTTCAGGGTCACACAGGTATTTAGTGGTGCTGGTGAAACTGGAGCCTACATCTCCTACCTTGTCTACTGTACCACGTTCACCCCTTAGTGTGCTCCTGTGAGTCACATTCCTGTGGACAGAAGGTGGCCCAAGGCCACTGCCCAGCACTGTTGTCTTTCTTCTCCATTATTCTAGCAACAGAAAGCTTATCAAAACCCAACAAGAAGAAAAGGAAGTTCTCTCCCAGAGACAAAGAGGATGCTGCCAGGTAAGGTGTCCTTGGGGGTACAAGAAATATCAGGGTAGCAGGCTGAACAGAACACTGTGGTCTCCCCGGAGTTTGTGCTCTGCTCTCTGCTTCAGAGGGTTCCCGGACACCCAGTGGCCAACGGTTTCTGTTTTCCCCACTAATCTCCTTAATCCAAAATAACTTTAGACTCTAAATAAAAACAATTAGCCTGATCAGGTAGTGGCTCAGTGGATAGAGCATCGACCTGGGACGCAGAGGACCCAGGTTCAAAACCCTGAGGTCACTGGCTTGAGTGCAGGCTCACCAGCTTGAGCGTGGGGTCACTGGCTTGAGCGTGGGATCATAGATGTGACCCCATGGTCGCTGGCTTGAGCCCAAGGTCACTGGCTTGAGCAGAGGATGGCACATATGAAAAAGTAATCAATGAACAATTAAGATGTGCAACAAAGGGTTGATGCTTCTTGTCTCTCTCCGTTCCTGTCTGTCTGTCCCTATCTGTCCCTCTCTCTGTCTCTCTCTCTCTCTGTCTCTCACAAAACAAATTAATGAATTAATCAATTAACAATCGAGCAAAACCAATGCTAACATATCTGTGCAGTATTCCATGGTTAGAGGTCATCATTGACCTGCCACTAGATGACCCAGAGGAGGGGGCTTCCACTGACAGCACAGGACCAGGAGCTGAGCTGCATCTCAGAGGTCATCATTGACCTGCCACTAGATGGCCCAGAGGAGGGGGCTTCCACTGACAGCACAGGACCAGGAGCTGAGCTGCATCTCAGAGGTCATCATTGACCTGCCACTAGATGGCCCAGAGGAGGGGGCTTCCACTGACAGCACAGGACCAGGAGCTGAGCTGCATCTCAGAGGTCATCATTGACCTGCCACTAGATGGCCCAGAGGAGGGGGCTTCCACTGACAGCACAGGACCAGGAGCTGAGCTGCATCTCAGAGGTCATCATTGACCTGCCACTAGATGGCCCAGAGGAGGGGGCTTCCACTGACAGCACAGGACCAGGAGCTGAGCTGCATCTCAGAGGTCATCATTGACCTGCCACTAGATGGCCCAGAGGAGGGGGCTTCCACTGACAGCACAGGACCAGGAGCTGAGCTGCATCTCAGAGGTCATCATTGACCTGCCACTAGATGGCCCAGAGGAGGGGGCTTCCACTGACAGCACAGGACCAGGAGCTGAGCTGCATCTCAGAGGTCATCATTGACCTGCCACTAGATGACCCAGAGGAGGGGGCTTCCACTGACAGCACAGGACCAGGAGCTGAGCTGCATCTCAGAGGTCATCATTGACCTGCCACTAGATGGCCCAGAGGAGGGGGCTTCCACTGACAGCATAGGACCAGGAGCTGAGCTGCATCTCAGAGGTCATCATTGACCTGCCACTAGATGGCCCAGAGGAGGGGGCTTCCACTGACAGCACAGGACCAGGAGCTGAGCTGCATCTCAGAGGTCATCATTGACCTGCCACTAGATGGCCCAGAGGAGGGGGCTTCCACTGACAGCACAGGACCAGGAGCTGAGCTGCATCTCAGAGGTCATCATTGACCTGCCACTAGATGGCCCAGAGGAGGGGGCTTCCACTGACAGCATAGGACCAGGAGCTGAGCTGCATCTCTTTTTTCAGGACCAAACTGGCCCACAGCACGTCCGCCTCTTCCGCCAGGAGGAAGGAGACGGTGGCCCCTGGGACCCCCCCGGGAAGCAGACCGATGAGTCCAGAAGAGCAGATGACCGTGATGCTGGAGAGTGAGAGGGACGCAGAAAGGAAAGAAACCAAGCCGTCTGAGTCAGACCTGGAGGTACGTTCCTGTCACTTCCTCTCTGTCAGGCTGCTGGGTGATAGTGACTGCGGGCATCTCCGTGACTCCATCCCGGGGGGGGGGGGGGACAACAGCAGAATCACCCAGGGCACGCTTTTCAAATACCCACGTCCCGCCCTGGCTGGCCAGAGATAGCTCGGCTGGTGAGAACACATCCCAAAGTGCAATTCGACCTGGCAAAGGTTGCCAGTTCGATTCCTGGTCAGGGCACATCCAGGAAACAGATTGATGTTTCTGACTCTCTCTCTCCTCCCCAATCCCTACCTTCCTCTCTCACTAAAATCAATACATAAAAAATGTTAAAATACCGAAGTCCAGAGGCTTGGACAGTGCCAGGGTCCAGCCCCGGGGGGGGGGGGATCCAGGGGTCCCACAGGAAGAGACGGCATCGGCGAAAATCGAGTGAGAGAGCCGAATTCTTTTCTTTCTCTTTATTCTCTAGTTAGCATTTAGTGCCAGGCATCTCCGCCAATGGCTGGTGTAACTACTTTTTATGCACACACACTAAGTTACAATCACATGGTATTTTGAATACATCATTGTTTTAGTTTCACTATGGTTACATATTTCTAGATAACAGTTAATTCATATCTATAAGCTACAAGTCAGGTGGTAAGTCATTCAAAGTACAGTTATACAATAACTTGAATAGTAATAACAATATCGGTACAAACTTCTAAAAGATTAGTACTAATTAATAACTCTATTTTACTGTTGTTGTGAGTCAAGGGCGCAGAAAGAGATAGCAGACAAAATCATCAAGGACTAGCAAAGGACCACCGCTTGCTCAGGCAAATAGCCTTGAGTTCATGTAGTGTCCTAATTCTATTTTCACAAGACTACAAAAGGCTTGCTATTTAAGAAACTAACATAGCATTAAGAGTAACTTTTACTTAAAGATACATAGAGTGCACCTGCAAGATAGCTAGTAGCAACATAATATCAGAAGGCATTAATTGCTATTGCTGCTATGAATCCCACCACATTCCTCTCCTTATTTTTGGAAAATACAAAAATCTCATGAGAATGTTTTACTGAGAAAAGCCCAGCAACTGCCTTCAGTGACAAAACAAGTCTTTTAACAAAACATTCTTTACTTGCCAGCTGCGCTCCTATCCAAGGCCACTCAACAGGCCACTCCACTACACCTTACCTAAGATTCTAATGTCTAG
This sequence comes from Saccopteryx leptura, assembly GCF_036850995.1. Taxonomy (NCBI): domain Eukaryota; kingdom Metazoa; phylum Chordata; class Mammalia; order Chiroptera; family Emballonuridae; genus Saccopteryx; species Saccopteryx leptura. The sequence goes on from NC_089506.1 coordinate 223,293,423, forward strand.
TTAAACTTTATTCATTTACTATATTCATACACTAGTTAAGTTATAACTTTATTCTTTCTAACATGATTAATAATAAGAAATTCTCCTACAAACTTAACCCTTTATGAGGAATATCATGGCCAGCCTCTTATGTTTATGAGCCCAGTTCAAGGGGCTTACAGGCTTTTCTGTGGAACTTACACCTTCTGTCTCATTTCCAAAGAAATTACTACAAATCTACAGGGAAAGCACGGTACTATTATCCCTGTGCCATAAATAATAGCACACACCCAGAAAAGGGGGGAATATAAGGCCAGATTAATTCAAAAGATTAAAGGGGGAAGTGTCGTTGTGCCTTTCCTTTGCGGTGACTTTGTCAACCCGCAGCTGTTGGTCTTCACTGCGGTGACTCTATCAACCAGTAGCCATCGATCTTCTTTTGCTGTGACTTTGTCAACCAGCAGTTGTGGATCTTCTCCTGCTGTGACCTAGTTAGCTAGCATTAGTGGGTCGGCTCCCGACAGGACAGTCTTCTAAAGTGAGGGTGTGTGTGTGTGTGTGTGTGTGTGTGTGTGTGTGTCTGAGTCTGTGAGGAAATCCTCTGCTCTAGTAAGTCTCAGAAATCACTACCTTTGGGTCCTCTGAGAACATCAGCTCGCAGGCGAGGGTCACCAGATTTTGAGAAAACGAAACAAAACAAACACAAAACAAGACACCCAGTTAAATTTGAATTTCAGATAAGCAATGAGTAATTTTTCCGTCTAAGTATATCCCAAGATGGCCGGCGACCCTACCACAGGCTGATTTTGGCCTGTCGACGTGTTTTGAAAATGAAGGGAATCTCCCATAAGCTAGACTCTTAGCCTCTCTTGAAAAAAATTTAGATATTTAAAGCTGAGTAGCAAATGCCTCCTTTAGATGAGAATTACATTCTCCGATCTGTCCGTCTCCACCAGTCTTGACTGCTATTTTTTTTTTTTTTTTTCATTTTTCTGAAGCTGGAAACAGGGAGAGACAGTCAGACAGACTCCCGCATGCGCCCGACCGGGATCCACCCGGCACGCCCACCAGGGGCGACGCTCTGCCCATCCTGGGCGTCGCCATGTTGCGACCAGAGCCACTCTAGCGCCTGAGGCAGAGGCCACAGAGCCATGCCCAGCGCCCGGGCCATCTTTGCTCCAATGGAGCCTTGGCTGCAGGAGGGGAAGAGAGAGAGAGAGAGAGGAAAGCGCGGCGGAGGGGTGGAGAAGCAAATGGGCGCTTCTCCTGTGTGCCCTGGCCGGGAATCGAACCCGGGTCCTCCGCACGCTAAGCCGACGCTCTACCGCTGAGCCAACCGGCCAGGGCTTGACTGCTATTTTTTTTAGCACTAGTGAACATTGCCCAACTTTCACTAGTGAACATTGCCTGTTCGATTCCAGATAGCGTTCTGAGTTTCTAACCTCTGTCTTAAAAGAAGAACAGTGAAACTTTAGAGCAGACAACCTAAGCGTTTATAGCGTGTCCTAGAACGAGTAACAAAGAAAACTAACAGTTTCTATGTGCTGTTGGCATCATTCCATGGCGAGCCCATGCTGACCCCGTTGAAAACCTGGGTGCTGTGTTTATTCCTGTTGTCCAGGTGTGGACATTGGGGGTTAGGCTGATTTCAACAGCTTTCTCAGGGTTACACAGTCAGGAAGAGACAAAGCTAGAACTGAGACCAGGGCTGCCTGCTACTTTCTGTGCTCTTAAGAGCCTCCCCACCATTTCTCAAACTCGCCTGAAGATAGAAGCATTTGGGGTGCTTGTTTTTTTAAAAAAAAAAAAAATCCCAAACTACCCGAGGAGGGGGTCCATGAATCCGCACTTCGATAAGAGCCTCTCTCCCCACCTCAGACAGCGCTTGTCATGAGGGAGCGTGGAAGTTTTTCCTGTGTAATCAGCTTCCATCGAGCCGGGAGAAAGGTGGGTGCAGCCTCTTCCGACCACAGACAGTTGGGCACCGGGCGCTCAAAGCTGATTTCAGACCCTTTCCCGCACTTGGTGCTTCTCATCCGCCTGAAATCACTGGTTTCCGGAGCCACTGAGCCACTCGGCAGCATAGAGGCAAACCCTGGATAAACAGAACTTCCTGGTGTCACCAGGTCACGATGGCTGTTTTTGTTCAGTGTGGACGTCTGTGGCTTTTCTAAACTCCAAAAGTCCTGGACTGGATTAGAAGAACCATTGTAAGTCTCACTAGGTCTTTGGGGACTTTTTTTTCCCCCAGAACGGATAGCTCCAAGTCACAGGGTCCAGGGCTCTGTGGAGGATCGGGGGTTGCAGAGGACAGTGAATTATCTCAGTCCATTTAAGGAGCTTGTCATTTCTCTCTCTCTCTCTCTTTAAATTTAATTTTAGAGAGGGGAGAGAGAGAGAGAAAGAGAGAGAGAGAGAGAGAGAGAGAGAGAGAGAGAGAGAAGGGGGAGGAGCAGGAAGCATCCACTCCCATATGTGCCTTGACCAGACAAGCCCAGGGTCTCGAACCGGCGACCTCAACATTCCAGGTGGGCGCTTTATCCACAGCGCCGCTACAGGTCAGGCATCACTGCTCTTCTTAAAGCTCATCACATACACTGCCGTGTCCCCGGGTTCATCCCGTGTGCCTGTCTGCGGGGCCTCGCAGAAGTCCGTCTTTATTCTTCTCCGGAAGCCCTCTCTCACTTTGGTCGCATCCTCCGGAGTCACTCACGGGGGAAACGTGCCAGGGACCTTAGAGCCACGAGTGTGAAGTCACAGGGCCCTGAAAAGCACACTTGTCGCCAGTGGAGGGTGGGGGACAGGGGGCGGTGTGAACAGGGCCTCCGGGCAGCTGACGGGTGGGGGCAGGTGGGCACGCACTTCACCGGCCACGCTCACTCTCTCGCTGGTGGTTTGTGTGTGGAAGCGATACTCTTACTATCTGGCCAACGGGGTCCGAAAAGACATGATTGCCCCGGAAGAGGATGAGGTGATGGTTCGGATTTCGAAGCTGATTCCTCACACACTCCTGGCAAGCCCCCGCCTGGAGCCCCTGGTGAAGCGCCTCGTGGAGGAGAAGGAGAAGGACTATTACCGCAGCCTGATGAAAAGCACAGGTGAGGCTGGGAGGAGCTGGGGCAGGGGGCTCCCGGGCGGGGGGCTTCTGCGTTCCTCTCTCGCACTCTCAGTCCTCAAGTCCGGTTCCTCTGACAACGCCAGAAACGTCGTCTAACTTTTCATTCGCATGCGCCCCTCAGACCCCCATCGCTCATGGCTAGACCTGCCCTCCTCTCACGTTAATGTGCCTCCACGTAGCCTGGCGGTCCGCTTAGAATGCAGACTCTGATGCATAGATCTGAGGCAGACCCAAGGTCCTGAATTCCTGTTTTCTTTCTTTCTGTTTTTAAATTCAGTGAGAGGAGGGGAGGCTGAGACAAACTCCCGCATGCACCCCAACCAGGATCCACCCAGTAAGCCCACTAGGGGGCGATGCTCTGCCCATCTGGGGTGCTGCTCTGTTGCTCAGCAACCAAGCTCTTCTTAGCACCTGAGGCGGAGGCCATGGAGCCATCCTCAGTGCTCAGAGTCAAGTTGCTCCAATTGAGCCATGGCTGCAGAAGAGGGAGAGAGAGAGAGAGAGAGAAAGAAAAGAGAGGAGGGGAAGGGGGGAGAAGCAGATGGGTGCTTCTCCTATGTGCCCTGACCGGGAATCAAACCTGGGATATCCACATGCTGGGCCAATGCTCTACCGCTGAGCCAATCGGCCAGGGCAGATTCTGCATTTCTAACAGGCTCCCAGGTGAGGTGACAGGTGCTACTCCCCTGGGGACAGCACGACGCTTAGCCAGGGCCGACTCAACATTTAAAGTCATGCTCAATGCCTGCCTCTGTTTTTTTTTTTTTTGCATTTTTCTGAAGCTGGAAACAGGGAGAGACAGTCAGACTCCCGCATGCGCCCGACCAGGATCCACCCGGCACGCCCACCAGGGGCGACGCTCTGCCCACCAGGGGGCGATGCTCTGCCCATCCTGGGCGTCGCCATGTTGCGACCAGAGCCACTCTAGCGCCTGAGGCAGAAGCCACAGAGCCATCCCCAGCGCCCGGGCCATCTTTGCTCCAATGGAGCCTTGGCTGCAGGAGGGGAAGAGAGAGACAGAGAGGAAAGCGTGGCGGAGGGGTGGAGAAGCAAATGGGTGCTTCTCCTGTGTGCCCTGGCCAGGAATCGAACCCGGGTCCTCCGCACGCTAGGGCGACGCTCTACCGCTGAGCCAACCGGCCAGGGCAATGCCTGCCTCTTTTCACAAGTGTTTTTACCTCTCTCCAGTCATCGGAGGTCGCTGCGTCCTCTGTGCCGTTCTGTAAGGCTGGCCTTGTCTTTGCCTTCCTCGTGGGTCTTACCCGCCTCATGAGACCGGTAGCTCTTGGGGGGTAAAGGGTGTCTGATTGGTCCTCACTGCCCTGCACCCCTGACCCTGGGTCTTGTGTTCACAGTTGGTCATGGGCAGTATTTAATGATGGTGAGTGGTGTGAGAAACACCTCAGAGAGGAAGGGTGACGGTGTGAGTCCCCTACCTTCCTGTTTTATCTGGACAACAGCCATTTTGTTGTGGTTTTTGTTTTTTGTTTTTTACCAACTTGTCTAGTTAATTTCTAATGTCCTAGTGAACTTTCTAAGGTGTTGGTGTCATGGCTCCTTGTCTACGACAGGGTAGAGAACCAAACCCACAGGGAGAAACACGGAAAACCCTTCAAATCCCAGCCCCAACCTGCCCCTCCCGTTTCACCACCGTGACCTCTAACCCCGGCACCTGCCGTGTCTGCCGCAGAAGGAGTAACGGCCCCTGGAGCGTATTCCACAGAAGTCGTGGCACTGCGCTTCTGTGTCCTGCTTGCTCCTGCCCCCCAGTGCTCCTACCTCCCAGTCCTGTCCTGTCTGAGACACCCCGACTCAGGCCTGACGACCCAGCTCACACGGCACTTCGCCCGTGAAGTCCTCCCAGGTCTTTCTCTCCTTCCCTCGTGAAATTCTGGCCTCTCTGAATTTCCGTTCTGAGAATCCGGTGTCATCCGCTGGGCTGATTTTCTCCGGCTCACTAGGTTAGCGTGAGAAGCCCGTGAATGAACGATTCATGGGGCAGAGCGAATAGTCGTTCCTTGTCACGCAGGATGCTAGACAATCTCAACGGGGATTCAACCCTGAGTTCTTAGTGCCCCGGATGGTGACCTGGCCCAGCTGCGCCCCTGATCTGTCTTCAGGAGGAAGACACCGAGCAGCGGTGGGGGGCCTTCCTCCCCAGCTCGGTTATCCTCAGGGGGATTGCCAATGACCTTGTCAACCCCGAGGGGCGCGTTCCAGCGTTCACCTTCCAAGCGCTGGCGACGTGAGCGCAGCGTGCTGGGGGTCCCCGCTCACTGACAGCGGCGTAAGCGCAGCGTGCTCGGGGGTCCCCGCTCACTGACGGCGGCGTAAGCGCAGCGTGCTCGGGGTCCCCGCTCAGTGACGACGTGAGCGCAGCGTGCTCGGGGTCCCCGCGCACTGACCGCGTCCGTCCTGTTGGTTCTAGTGGACTACATCCTCCTGGACGCGGAGGAGAGAAAGTGGCTCTGCATTGACGTGAGCGCAGCGTGCTCGGGGTCCCCGCTCAGTGACGACGTGAGCGCAGCGTGCTGGGGGGGGGGGGTCCCTGCTCAGTGACGACGTGAGCGCAGCGTGCTCGGGGTCCCCGCGCACTGACGGCGTGAGCGCAGCGTGCTCGGGGTCCCCACGCACTGACGGCGTGAGCGCAGCGTGCTCGGGGTCTCCACTCACTGACGACGTGAGCGCAGCGTGCTCGGGGTCCCCGCGCACTGACGACGTGAGCGCAGCGTGCTCGGGGTCCCCGCTCAGTGACGACGTGAGCGCAGCGTGCTGGGGGGGGGGGTCCCCGCCCACTGTCGGCGTGAGCGCAGCGTGCTCGGGGTCCCCGCGCACTGACGGCGTGAGCGCAGCGTGCTCGGGGTCCCCACGCACTGACGGCGTGAGCGCAGCGTGCTCGGGGTCTCCACTCACTGACGACGTGAGCGCAGCGTGCTCGGGGTCCCCGCGCACTGACGGCGTGAGCGCAGCGTGCTCGGGGTCCCCGCCCGCTGACGGCGTGAGTGCAGCGTGCTCGGGGGTCCCCGCTCAGTGACGACGTGAGCGCAGCGTGCTCGGGGTCCCCGCCCGCTGACGGCGTGAGCGCAGCGTGCTCGGGGTCCCGCTCAGTGACGACGTGAGCGCAGCGTGCTCGGGGTCCCCGCCCGCTGACGGCGTGAGCGCAGCGTGCTCGGGGTCCCGCTCAGTGACGGCGTGAGCGCAGCGTGCTCGGGGTCCCCGCTCAGTGAGGACGTGAGCGCAGCGTGCTCGGGGTCCCCGCTCAGTGACGACGTGAGCGCAGCGTGCTCGGGGTCCCCGCTCAGTGACGACGTGAGCGCAGCGTGCTCGGGGTCCCCGCCCGCTGACGGCGTGAGCGCAGCGTGCTCGGGGGTCCCCGCTCAGTGAGGACGTGAGCGCAGCGTGCTCGGGGTCCCCGCTCAGTGACGGCGTGAGCGCAGCGTGCTCGGGGTCCCGCTCAGTGACGGCGTGAGCGCAGCGTGCTCGGGGTCCCCGCTCAGTGAGGACGTGAGCGCAGCGTGCTCGGGGTCCCCGCTCAGTGACGACGTGAGCGCAGCGTGCTCGGGGGTCCCCGCTCAGTGAGGACGTGAGCGCAGCGTGCTCGGGGGTCCCCGCTCAGTGAGGACGTGAGCGCAGCGTGCTCGGGGTCCCCGCTCAGTGACGGCGTGAGCGCAGCGTGCTCGGGGTCCCCGCTCAGTGACGGCGTGAGCGCAGCGTGCTCGGGGGTCCCCGCTCAGTGACGACGTGAGCGCAGCGTGCTCGGGGTCCCCGCGCACTGACGGTGTGAGCGCAGCGTGCTCGGGGTCCCCGCTCAGTGACGGCGTGAGCGCAGCGTGCTCGGGGTCCCCGCTCAGTGACGGCGTGAGCGCAGCGTGCTCGGGGTCCCCGCGCGCTGACGGCGTGAGCGCAGCGTGCTCGGGGTCCCCGCCCGCTGACGGCGTGAGCGCAGCGTGCTCGGGGTCCCCGCCCGCTGACGGCGTGAGCGCAGCGTGCTCGGGGTCCCCGCCCGCTGACGGCGTGAGCGCAGCGTGCTCGGGGGTCCCCGCTCAGTGACGACGTGAGCGCAGCGTGCTCGGGGTCCCCGCGCACTGACGGTGTGAGCGCAGCGTGCTCGGGGTCCCCGCTCAGTGACGACGTGAGCGCAGCGTGCTCGGGGTCCCCGCTCACTGACGGCATGAACGCAGCGTGCTCGGGGTCCCTGCGCACTGACCGCGTCCGTCCGTCCTGTTGGTTCTAGTGGACTACATCCTCCTGGACGCGGAGGAGAGGAAGCGGCTCTGCATCGCGACCGTCCCCCGCCGGTTCCCGCAGAGAGTGATCCGGGCCCCCGTCCCCTGGCACAGCGCCTACAGGAACGCCCAGACGTGGAGCGAAGAGCACCTGCACGTGGGGAGCCCCATGGTGCTCCGCCTGGAGGAGCTGTGGTTTTCAGAGTAAGCACGGCACCCCCGAATCCCTTGTCCTCTCTTTGTGCCCCCCCCCCCTGTCTCAGACAGCGGCTTCTGCTGTGCCCGGGGGCGGAGCCCTGCCCTCCACGTGCAATGACAACACTCCAGACCAGTCAGGCATAGGGACTGGGGCGCGCCCTCTGTGACCCCCAGCACCCCGGTCTCTGAGCTCTGGAGCGCCGTGGGTGAGAGCTCCGTTGTGGAGCCTGCTCGGGCCCAGGCCCGGACTCTGCCGCTTCAGGGGTTGTGTACCAGGTACCTTGACACACGAGCACTTCAGGTCACGAGCCCTTTGAGAGACCAGCCGTCACTCGCGGGATTTTTTGCTTTAGGTGACGAGCAGATGTTGGAATCGCGAGGGTTGGGCAAATGAGTTTGTAAAATTTGTGTTTTTTGAGTTTGCTCGCTTTTATCGTTAAAATGGCGCTGGGCAGCCGTCGGTGAAATTGCTCGTTACCTTCCTACTTGGGAAGGGCCGTGGTTACGCTAATGTCTCCTCTCCCCTCCGCCAGCATCTTCGCCTGACCTTGAAGGTAAATACACTTCATAAACCAGTTTATTTCTTTACATTCTCTCTTATTATGTGTGTGTGTGTGTGTGTGTATATATATATATATTATATATATGTATTTGTTATTTATAAAGTACATTTTCTTATTTAAAAGCAGATAAGACAAATAATTCCTGTGGTTTTGGGGGGCCAGAACGGATTAACTGCATCCCCATTGATTGAAATGGGGAAATTCGATTTGACACACTAGCAAATTGAGTCCCGAGCTCGGCCATGAAACAGATGAGACTCGTGTGTCGAGGGGCCGCTGTAGACGGTGGGCCTCATTACTCTGTGCCTTATCTCTGGGTTTGGCATAGCGAGATCCGCCACCTCGCAGGGCGGCAGGAAGAACAAACCACTTAATGAGTACAAAGTACTCAGAACGTGAGTGCCCGGTGAGTGTGAGCCCTGACCCCCACTATGATGTGCGTCTCACTGCATTCCAATCACATGTTCACTTGTCTGTGTCTCTCTCTCTAAGCCGTGAGCGCTGTGGGTGCTCAGGTCGGATTCCTCTAGTTAACTCAGTTCGAGCACAAGATGGCAAGCAGCAGTTTCCCTCAAACTCATCAACCGCTAAATTGGCTAGTGGCACTGTAGATGTCCAGAGGAGAGTCACTTTTTCTTTCCTTAAATTCTTATACATCCACACACCGTAAAATCCGCCCCTTGAAAGTGGACAATGCAGTAGATTGTAAGTGTCTTCACAGGTTTTTTTTTACAACCCTGGCCACTCTCTAATTCAAGAATATTTTCACCTACCCAGGCAGGTGCACAGTGGATAGAGCATTGGACTGGGATACGGAGGACCCAGGTTCAAAACCCCAAGGTCTCCAGCTTGAGCACGGGCTCACCAGCTTGAGCATGGGGTCACTGACTTGAGCATGGGACCAGACATGACCCCAGGGTCACTGGCTTGAGCTCAAAGGTCGCTGGCTTGAGCCCAAGGTCGCTGGCTTGAGCAAGGGGTCACTCACTCTGTGGTAGCCCCCCGGTCAAGGCACATATGAGAAAGCAGTCAATGAACAACTAAGGTGCTGCAACAAAGAATTGATGCTTCTCATCTCTCTCCCTTCCTGTCCGTCTGTCGCTATCTGTCCCTCTCTCTCTGACTCTCTCTCACTTTGTAAAATAAATAAATAAATAAATAAATAAATAAAAAGAATATTTTTATCATTCCCGAAAAGAAAACCATGTCCCATTAGCAGGTCCCTCCCCCGTTCTCTCCCTCCCACTCAGCCCCTGCTGGAAACCACAACATCCGCTTTCTGTCTCTGGGGGTCGGCCCGTTCTGACATTTTATATAAAGGCAGTCCCGGGGTCCTTCGTGTCCTCAGGGTTCATCCACATGGAAGCCCCTGTGCGTTCTCCATCCCTTCTCCTGCCTGAAGAAGATTGCATCCTGTAGCCCCGCCCCCTTCTGTTCTATCCGTTCTTTGACTGCACTGGGAAGAATGGCTGTCATTTTCTTCTGGGCTCCCCTCCAGAACAGGTGCAAATCCTGGTGGGAAAAACGAGGCTCACGGCAGAATGCGTTTTATCCTGGACAACTTAACTTGTTCTTCACATTCTTAGTTTTTACCCGTATTTTTGAAAGGGAATTGTTGGGGAAGTCAACCTAGGAGGGAGCCCACCAATGACAAGAAATGAGCACCTCCCCCCCCCCCTTCTTGGGACAGAATCCCGTTTTCTGAGGCGCTGGAAGGGCCAGTCAAGACACTGATTAGAGAAGCAACTTTCTAACTTGGGATAATTTATAGAATGGGCTTCGAGCCCAGATTGCCTGGGTTCTGGTTGCTGCTTTGTCGCTAATGAACTTTGTGATCTGGGGGGGGGGGGGGGGAGTCAAGCCCTCTGGGCTCCTGTTTCTTTACGTGTAAGATGGGAATGATAACAATGTTACGTCATAGGGTTGTTGGGTACAGTGCTTAGAACAGTGCTGGGCAGGCAGAACTTGTTCAGTAAATGAAGGTCCTGCTTTGACTACCAGCATCTGTATGACCTCAAAAAAAAATTTAACAAAGAGCTTGGTCTCAGGCCTGGTAAAATTGCCAGAGTTCAGTGCCCAAAGGAGGTGCACGTAAGTTTAATTTGATTATATAATGAAGATGGGAGATTATTGGACCTACAGCCTCTACTGAGAAGAAAGGACATGCTTTTCCCGGCTCCATAAAGAAAATTACGTGGGCCAAAAATGGCACAGAAATGAACCAGAATCTTCCAGAAGGTTTTGCCAGCTGAATAATAATAATAATGATAAAACCAGCAGGAAGGAAGATTTGTTAAAGTAATGATACAGAGTAATTTTCTTACATGACCTGCACTGTTTTTGTTTCTTAAATTCGTTTTTATTTAGAAAATTCAGTTTAACAGAGTCATATTGACCCCCAAGGGCACATAGATTTCAGGTCGGCGTCTCCACATCATTTGAACAGTGGATTATGCTATATACCCATCACCCCAACTCAAATCCTTTTCTTTCTCCTCATATTGACCCGCACCATTTAACTCTGAAAGTTCTCAGAGGTCACCTCGTCATCATGAAGGGCGAGGCGTTTGGGAACGGAATGAGGGTGGCGGTCTCAAGGGATGTATGCTTTCTGACCGCTGTGAGAAGTTTGTTCAGGTGTGGGACATCACCACCAGGTGGTGACCAGGGCCGTCCTGGGGTGGACCAGGGCCCTATGGGATGAGCAAGGTTCTCAGGTTCTGTCTTTCCCTGGCAGCGTTCTGTCCCTGGCCAGACAAGAGGAAGACTCAAGTTCACCACCTCCAAGACCAAGAAACAGAGGCTGCAGGGTGTACGGAGAGGGCGTGCCTCGAAGTCATTACAGTGGGGGCTGACAGTGAGAGGCAGCAGCTGAGAGAAGCTAAGAACTAGACCAGAAGTGAGGTCTCGTTGGGCAAGAGACAGACACGGATGATTTAAAAGGGTGATTTATAAATGAAGAGAGTAGATGTCAGGAAGGGACAAGGGTGGCCCTAAAAGCCAGAAGTGGCCTTGGGGGGGGTGAAGGTCAACGCATCCGCTGACCTGAAAGAAATGGGAAAGGATTAAAGAGCATCGCCCAACACGTATACTTTGAGCGCCCGCAGCGTGTACGGCAGTGTGCTGAGGGCGGCCGGTGTGTCCTGGTGCACCTGTCAGAGGGGCGTAGGTGTGTCCTGGTGCACCTGTCAGCGGGGCGCAGGTGTGTCCTGGTGCACCTGTCAGAGGGGCGCAGGTGTGCCCTGGTGCACCTGTCAGAGGGGGGCAGGTGTGCCCTGGTGCACCTGCCAGAGGGGCGCAGGTGTGTCCCGGTGCACCTGTCAGAGGGGCGTAGGTGTGTCCCGGTGCACCTGTCAGAGGGGCGCAGGTGTGTCCCGGTGCACCTGTCAGAGGGGCGTAGGTGTGTCCCGGTGCACCTGTCAGAGGGGCGTAGGTGTGCCCCGGTGCACCTGTCAGAGGGGCGCAGGTGTGCCCCGGTGCACCTGTCAGAGGGGCGTAGGTGTGTCCTGGTGCACCTGTCAGAGGGGCGCAGGTCTGTAGGTTTCTGGGGTTCAGACCAAAGCCATCCTCCCAGTTTTCTCAAGTAGCTCAACTAACCACCTGATCATGAAGGTGGTGCATTGTTTTTCCTGAGGCCTCTTTGTCTTCACTGCCTGTTGTGAAGAACTTCGACTGGTCCGTTTGGGGTCCCACTTCCCAGACAGCCACAGGGGAAGTTTGTGCCCAAACCCTCACCCCCCACGGGCGACCCGGCACGACACAGAGGAAGACTCAGTAGACACCCTCTTTGCAAGAGTTTTTGGGGACGACCCACTCCCTCCTCCGGCTCCCGCATTTTTCAGATACACTTGGTTTTGATCTGCTCAGATCTTCTCTCCTGGGAGAAAAGACAGGATTGGCCCTTCGAGCCTGTCCTCCCCGCCTTCGGTCACCGAGCACCTTCTCTGCTGAGGCCGCGTGTCCCTTTCTCTCGGCAGACTGAGGGACCTCCGCTTCGTCCGCACAGCGGAGCTCCTGGCGGGGACGCTGCCTCTGCAGCCCGGCGAGTTCTGGGATGTGGTCCAGAAACACTGCGAGGAGGCGCGCCAGGTCCTTCTCAACAAGTCAGTGTCCCCCCCCCCGCCCCCCTCCCGCTGCCACCCAGGGTGGGGCAGGTCCTTCTCAACAAGTCAGTGTCCCCTGTCCCCCCCCCCGTCACCCAGGGTGGGGCAGGTCCTTCTCAACAAGTCAGTGTCCGCCTCTCCCCTCCCCCCGCCCCCCGCCACCCAGGGTGGGGCAGGTCCTTCTCAACAACTCAGTGTCCGCCTCTCCCCCCCCCCCGCCACCCAGGGTGGGGCAGGTCCTTCTCAACAAGTCAGTGTCCCCTGTCCCCCCCCCGTCACCCAGGGTGGGGCAGGTCCTTCTCAACAAGTCAGTGTCCCCTGTCCCCCCCCCCGTCACCCAGGGTGGGGCAGGTCCTTCTCAACAAGTCAGTGTCCCCCCCCCCGCCCCCCTCCCGCTGCCACCCAGGGTGGGGCAGGTCCTTCTCAACAAGTCAGTGTCCGCCTCTCCCCCCCCTGTCACCCAGGGTGGGGCAGGTCCTTCTCAACAAGTCAGTGTCTGCCTCTCCCCCCCCCGTCACCCAGGGTGGGGCAGGTCCTTCTCAACAAGTCAGTGTCCGCCTCTCCCCCCCCCCCCGTCACCCAGGGTGGGGCAGGTCCTTCTCAACAAGTCAGTGTCCCCTGTCCCCCCCCCCCCGCCACCCAGGGTGGGGCAGGTCCTTCTCAACAAGTCAGTGTCCGCCTCTCCCCCCCCCCCCGTCACCCAGGGTGGGGCTGCTTCACGGGGTCCTCGAGACAGAGAGCCCTCCGGCAGGAACACGGGTTCCCAGCCCGGGGGTGGGCTGCGGTTTGCAGACTTCCCACGGACACCATCTCCCTCCGTCCCCTTCCTGTCTGGGTCCCCCTCTCCATCCAGCCTTGGTGTCTCCTCACCAACTCTGCTCTTCATGCCCCACCCCCAACTCCGAGCTCCCTCTGGCTTTTTAAACTCTCTCGTGAGCATTCACTGTGAGGGTACCCCTTTTGTGCCCCTCTTCCAAAGTCCTCAAGGCCTTGCTGGGTGACAGGACAGCGCAGCTGAGTGACCTGTGTTCAGGTGGCCCAGATGAACAGCCGCGGGGTTCCAAGCTTAGGTGGTTTCCAGGCACTTAGTTAATTCCTGTCTTTCTTCACAAATGCACACAGGGCTGTGTCAGGAGCCAGAGACTTTCTCTCCTATAAAACGATGATAATGCTACTTGCCCTTGGAGTTTTTTGGGGGGGTTGTTTATTTTTTGTATTTTTCTGAAGTGAGAAGCAGGGAGGCAGACAGCCAGATCCTGGATGTGCCCGACTGGGACCCACCCGGCATGCCCACCAGGGGGTGATGCTCTGCCCATCCGGGGCGTTGCTCTGTCGCAACCAGAGCCATTCTAGTGTCTGAGGCAGAGGCCACAGAGCCATCCTCAGTACCCGGGCCATCTTTGCTCCAATGGAGCCTTGGCTGCGGGAGGGGAAGAGAGAGACAGAGAGGAAGGAGAGGGGGAGGGATGGAGAAGCAGATGGGCACTTCTCCTGTGTGCCCTGGCTGGGAATCGAACCCGGGACTTCCACACGCCTGGCGGACGCTCTACCGCTGAGCCAACCGGCCAGGTGGCCCCTTGGGCTTTTATTATCGGGGAATATGCAGGTCTGTGCAGTAGCTGGCTCAGGGTCACTGCTTAGTAAAGATGGTGATTATCACCCCTACACTGTGACTTGTCCTCTAGTCTAGTACTTCTAGATTGCTGCAGTCGTAGTTTCCTGGCAACCAGGAAAGAGATGCCACGGGAGGGACAGGGTGGTGGTTCCCACCGGGAATCGGGCATGAGAATTGGGGGGAAGGAGAAAGAAAGGACCAGTGAGGCGTCCATTTCTTTCTTCTTTCGGTTTTCAGACTTCTCCCCTGGACTTCTGAACGGCCACCGCCACCCTGGAGTGTCTCCTCTCGCGCTTTCCTCCTTTCCTCCTCTTTCTCTCTTCTTTCCCCGAGAAAGTCTGAACCGTAGACCAGAGACTTGCCAGGGAGAGACGCCGCACAAAACATTCCAGTTCCTTAGGTGACTTCACCCCAATCTCTGATTATAATTAAAAAAAAAACAAAAAAACAACTCTAAGCTCTTTCGACAGAATGTGACACCGGGATCCCCTGTCCATCTGGCTACTGTTAATGGAAGAAGAACCTCTCGGTTTTTTTTCCACAGGAAAGGGCTGTTGGCAGGAGAGGCCGCGGGCAGGGGGGGAAAGCCCCAGTTGGCAAAGCCGCCGTCTCCCCTGCCGCGGAGCGTGGGGCCGGCGGGGAGGACGCCTCCAGCCTCCAGACTCGGAGGAGGAGGCTCTTACGTGGACCCTCCCCGGTGTTTGCAGGTGGATCCCCACCTGTGCGCAGCTGTTCGTCTCCTGGAAGGAGCACTGGGTCCACTTTGCTCCCAAGAGTGACTATGACTCCTCGCGTCACATCGAGGAGTATTTTGCCTCTGTGGCCTCGTTCATGTCCCTGCAACTCAGAGGGCTGGTCATTAAGTCTCTTGAGGACCTCGTCTCCTTTTTCATGATACACAAGGTAGGTCGGGGCCACTCAGAGGCTCTTCTGAGGGACATGACCAAGCTGGAGCGAGGGTTCCATCAGCTATGAAGCCAGGACAAAAAAAACAACAACAAACAAACAAACCCCCCCACACACAAAATTCTTGATTCCCACATAGTTCATTCAGGTCATTATTACTTTACAAACTAATAACGGGAAACTGCAGCAAGCTGTCCTGAGATAATTACCCAACAGAAATGGAGACGTTGATAAAGAAATTTGAAGAAAACTCTGACAGGGTAGCTCAGGGGTCCCCAGACTACGGCCCACGGGCCGCATGCAGCCCCCCTGAGGCCATTTATCCTGCCCCCGCCGCACTTCTGGAAGGGGCACCTCTTTCACTGGTGGTCAGTGAGAGGAGCACACTGACCATCTCATTAGCCAAAAGCAGGCCCAGAGTTCCCAGGGAAATACTGGTCAGTTTGTTGATTTAAATTTACTTGTTCTTTATTTTAAATATTGTATTTGTTCCCGTTTTGTTTTTTTACTTTAAAATAAGATATGTGCAGTGTGCATAGGGATTTGTTCATAGTTTTGTTTGGTTTTTTTTCTGTATTTTTCTGAAGCCTGAAACGAGGAGAGACAGACTCCCGCATGTGCCCGACCGGGATCCACCCGGCACGCCCACCAGGGGGTGATGCTCTGCCCCTCCGGGGCGTCGCTCTGTTGTGACCAGAGCCACTCTAGCGCCTGGGGCAGAGGCCAAGGAGCCATCCCCAGAGCCTGGGCCATCTTTGCTCCAGTGGAGCCTCGGCTGTGGGAGGGGAAGAGAGAGACAGAGAGGAAGGAGAGGGGGAGGGGTGGAGAAGCAGATGGGCGCTTCTCCTGTGTGCCCTGGCCAGGAATCGAACCTGGGACTTCCTCACACCAGGCCGACGCTCTACCACTGAGCCAACCGGCCAGGGCCCATAGTTTTTTTTTATAGTCCAGCCCTCCAATGGTCTGAGGGACAGTGAACTGGTCCCGTGTAAAAAGTTTGGGGACCCCTGAGGTAGCTCATTGATTAGAGCATTCTCTGGATACGCTAAGGTTGAGGGTTCCATCCCCAGGTTTAACCCCTGGACAGGTCACATACAAGAATCAACCAATGAATGCATAAATAAGGAACAACAAAAATCGATATTTCTTTCTCTCTCCCCCTTCTTCTTCCTTCCTCTCTCTCACTCTAAAAATCAATAAATACATTTTAAAGAAAAAGAAAATGTAAAGAAAGATTGAATAAAATGGAAAACATACCTTTTATAGTGTGTGTTTGGGGGTGTAGTCACTTTTTTACCCTCTCTGTTACAGGACAGGGTTAAAGAAAGTTTGTTATCAACCTTTAGCTTGGTGTTTGAGGAGTGTTGTATGTATCATTGCAGATACTGACTTGTGTTCTTTGGACTTTGGAAGGGGCATTCCCTAAAAGCAAAAGACTTTGTTGACCTAGCCAATAACTTCCTTCCTCAGTGAAGTCCACATTAGACCTAAAAACAGTGAAGTCATGGTTTTCAGAGCCTCATAGCATCCCCTAAACTTGGGGAGCTTAGGGATCGAAGAAGATCCGTTTAAATTTTATATGCTGTGGACATCCGACCTTAAAAAAAAAAGTAAGATAAAGTCAAAAATTGCCTGGTTATAAAAGTTACATAATAGGCGTTTTTTTTCAAATGAGATAAAGATGACCAATTGATCTTTTGCTCAAAAAAGAAAATATAGAAATAAGCGCTATTAGATTTAAACTGCAGTGTTAGTGCTCTTAGGAGGACCAATCTAGAGGTGTCACTGCAAACTTCTGCTCCGCCCTAAGCAGAAGAGGCTCAGATACACGAACAAATCTCATTCTAACATTCCACACAGAGGCAAAAGGAAAGTCTTCAAAAGTCTGAACGAAGGGGAAACTTATGGGTATTTGATACGTAGTGCGTGTTTAACAAATGTTCGCCCGTCATCCTTAAACTGATGTAGGAATGTCTAAAGGCAATTAGACAAGTACTTCACAGCTGCCCTGTGGCAATCTTGAGTAGGCTCCGTTTGTTACTCACAAAAAGCGGCTGTCTTACTAGTTAGTCCCTGTAGACTAGAGAATGGTGCGAATCCCCACACCAGTGTTGTTGTAGGGAAGCTTGACATTTGAAGTCGACTGTCGGCTCGTTTAGCAACTCTGTGTGAAGTAGACCGATAACGAAGACTGGTCTCTGTGTGAATCCAGTCAGCAAATTTTCATCGAGCACCCCATTATTCGCTTCAGTGCCATCTGAGATGTTTTGGAAGAGGTCGATGGTTCAGGCACCGGTCCTGCCCTCCCGTGTAGAGGGGAATAGAAACAATGAGATGTACACTGCTCACAACAGTGAGGGGATCAGGGACCGTGCAGACTCTCCAGTACTTTCAGCCTCTGTCTAGTGCCTTCTCACCAGTGAAATAACAGTGGGTTTTGCCTCTCATTTGTATCATCAAACAACTTTCTTTGACTTGTCATTTGCTTTTCTGATGTTCTTATTTCATTAAAAAAATAAATAAATAAATAAATCTGCCTGACCAGGCAGTGGCGCAGTGGATAGAGCGTCGGACTGGGATGTGGAAGACCCAGGTTCGAGACCCTGAGGTCACCAGCTTGAGCGCGGGCTCATCTGGTTTGAGCAAAAGCCCACCAGCTTGAACCCAAGGTCGCTGGCTCCAGCAAGGGGTTACTTGGTCTGCTGAAGGCCTGCAGTCAAGGCACATATGAGAAAGCAATCAATGAACAACTAAGGTGTTGCAACGCCCAATGAAAAACTAATGATTGATGCTTCTCATCTCTCTCCGTTCCTGTCTGTCTGTCCCTGTCTATCCCTCTCTCTGACTCACTCTCTGTCTCTGTAAAAAAAAAACAAAAAACCAACCAAACAAAAAAAATCAAACACTTCTTATTTTTTTATTGCTTCGTATTCATTTTGAAATATTCCTTAATTTCTGTGAGCAGTGTCCGAGTCACTCTCTACAAGAAAGGAAGACGGAATGCCCTCAGGAGGGGGGGAGGTGGAGGTTATCTCTGGCTGGGGACTAAGGAAGCTTTTTGAAGGGAGGGGAGTTTGAGATGAGTTTGGACGGATCGGAAGGATCTGGAACATATGAAGGCAGGAATTTCCAAGCAAAGTAAAGGAAACACACAAGTCCCGGCTCTGAGGAAGAAGGGGAGCCGGGATGGACTAACCCAGGGGTCCCCAAACTACGGCCCGCGGGCCACATGCAGCCCCCTGAGGCCATTTATCCGGCCCCCTCCGCACTTCCGGAAGGGGCACCTCTTTCATTGGTGGTCAGTGAGAGGAGCATAGTTCCCATTGAAATACTGGTCAGTTTGTTGATTTCAATTTACTTGTTCTTTATTTTAAATATTGTATTTGTTCCCATTTTGTTTTTTACTTTAAAATAAGATATGTGCATTGTGCATAGGGATTTGTTCATAGTTTTTTTTTATAGTCTGGCCCTCCAATGGTCTGAGGGACAGTGAACTGGCCCCTTGTGTAAAAAGTTTGGGGACCCCTGGACTAAGCCATTCCTAGCCCTGATGTTAAGTGTGAGCTCGTCATACTAACAATGTTAAAGCCCACTGCCTTGGGTCTGGGAAACCCTGCTTTTGGTGACAGTTGCCATATCTTATGTCTCCTGAAGGATGGGAATGACTTTGAGGAGCCCTACCGAGAGATGGAGTTTTTCATGCCTCAGCTGATCACGATCAAACTTGGAGTCCGGGAGCCCGCGATTGTCTTCGAGCCGTCTTTTGATGGTTGCTGGGAGCTAATACACAACTCTTTCTTGGAAATTATCAAGAACTCTGAGGGGATCCCCAAGGTGAAGTATTCACTTAACCGCGCTTGTACCTTTTTTTTTTTTCTTATTGCAAAAATAGGTGTAAAATGGCTATTTATACAAGATGTTCAGTCAGGAGAGTTTCACTTTGGGAGATCTATCCTGAGTACACTCCCCTTGACCCCAGAAAGAGGATTTGGATCATAAAGAAATGTTCATGCATCCCAGAACTGTGCTTCTAACAAGAGCGTTAAGACTTGCTTTGTAGGAGAGAGTAGCCTTCCCCCTCACGATACCACCCTCCAAAGGGAAGGTGTGTCCCAAGCTGTATCCATCCTGGGTGACAATTCATGGTGGAGCAATTGCCATGAACTTTCCCAGAGTCTTCATAAAACTGCATCTGATTTAGCTCTTGAAGTTTCATATTTTTTTGTGTGTGTATTTTTCTGAAGACAGACTCCCACATGCACCCGACCAGGATCCACCCGGCACGCCCACCAGGGGGCGATGCTCTGCCCATCTGGGGCGTTGCTCTGTTGCAACCAGAGCCATTCTTGCGCCTGAGGCAGAGGCCACAGAGCCATCCTCAGCGCCCCGGCCAACTTTTGCTCCAATGGAGCCTCGGCTGTGGGAGGGGAAGAGAGAGAGAGAGAGAGAGAGAGAAAGAGAGAGAGGGAGGAAGGAGAGGGGGAAGGGTGGAGAAGCAGATGGGTGCTTCTCCTGTGTGCCCTGGCCGGGAATTGAACCTGGGACTTCCACCACTGAGCCAGCCAGCCAGGCTCATATGTTTTTTCCTTTGTTTAACGACTGTAGGTGTCCAGGGGAGAGTGCAGCCTCCCATGCTGGCCCAAGTCCTTTTCAGTCTCCACTCCCGGGTGGCATTACCCAGTCAGCTTCCTGACATTTGTGGTAGCTGAGTCTTAGGACTGGGCCAGGTCCCCCACATGAGTGTGAGCGACCCCTTTGTGTGCCATCTTCTCTTTCCCTCTGGCGGTTGGCGTGGCCAAGGGGGTTGGTGTCCAGGGCCAAGGGACCTAGGAGGTGTTGCTCTCCCCGACACTCCTGACCAGGCATTGTGGGTGATGCGTGGATGATGCTCTTGAGTGTGTTCTCTCTGCGGTTCTGTACAGAGGGGCCTGGTTCTACGAGCTCAAGATGTGAGCTGGGGTTGTAGGTTGTAGGGCAGCACGTGAAACCAGTGTCCCAGTGGGCTTCCCTCTAAATTTTGGGTTTTGAACCCGACCCAACCGGGTTAACAAGAAGCCTGGGTGGGCGTGTGGAGGGGAAAGAGAGAGCAGGCGGCTCTCCTGCCACCGGTGTCCCGAGGGAGGACGTGAGAAGGAAGACCCTGCACCTTGGAAGGATGAGTGTGAAGCTTGGGGACAGACACAGCGCACACTGCCACGTCGCCTGAGCTCGCCTCCCGTGCTGTTGGGTCGCAGTGTTAGCGAGCACGCAGGCTGGCAGAGCCCAGGGCTCACGTGGCTGCTGTTGCCCAGAGCCCAGCAGGAGCCGGGAGGGTCCGCAGGATGTCACGGTGAGAAGACACAGCCGCAGGTCGTCGTCGGCACCACGTTTGAAAGCTCGGCCCAAGGGAATGCCGGCGACTCTACCAAACGGGGGTGGGGGGAGCAGCCCAGGCTCGAAGTTCTCCGTCTAAAGACGCTCGCAACTGTGTGTCCTGCCCCCAAACGACCCGGACGGTTCTTTACCTCTGAACTCAGTAGTGATGGTTTAAAAGTTCTTCAGGTGGACTATCTAAGAAAAATATCTAAGAAAGGCAACAAGTAGACAGTACTCCCTGTCCCTGCCAGTCTGGCCACATTTATGGTTAAGCATGAATTTTAAAGGTTAGAAAAAAGTCAGCGTGAGATGTTTGATAATAGCTCTCAACGTGCAGAAGAAAAGCATATCTGAGAGAAAGTCACTAAGAGAAACCAAAGCAAATTTTAGAAAGTATTTGTCTTAGTAAGAAACAAGATTGAGGGGGTTACGGACAAGATGGCAGTGTAGGAAATACTAAAGTCCTCCCACAAACACATCAGAATTACAACTAAACTGCAGAACAACCATCATCCAGAACCATCCAAAATCCAGCCGAACTGAAGTCCTGTAATTAAGGATATACAGAAGAAGCCACAGGACTGGAAGGAGGGACAGAGAGATGGAACAGGCTGGTCCTACACCCATATTTGTTGGGTAAAAATCGGGAGGGATGTTGTGGATGCAAAGGTTCCATCTTAACAACAAACAAGCAAACAATCCAATTAAAAAATGGGGAGAGGACCTGAACAGACATCTCTCCCAAGAGGACATACAAGTGGCCAACAGGGTTATGAAAAGATGCTCATCTTCATTAGCTATTAGAGAAATGCAAATCAAAACTACAGTGAGATACCACCTCACACCTGTTAGATTGGCTGTTATCAACAAGACAGGTCATAACAAGTGTTGGAGAGGCTGTGGAGAAAAAGGAACCCTCACTCACTGCTGGTGAGAATGTAAACTGGCACAGCCATCATGGAAGAAAGTGTGGTGGTTCCTCAAAAAATTAAGAATAGAATTACCATATGGCCCAGCAATCCCTCTATTAGCTGTCTGCCCCCAAAACTTGAAAACACTGGTATGCAAAGACACAGGCACCCCCATGTTCATCGCAGCACTGTTCACAGTGGCCAAGACAGGGAAACAACCCAAGTTCCCTGATAGAGGACTGGATAAAGAAGAGATGGGACATACATACAAGGGAACACTACTCAGCCACAAGAAATGATGACATATTTTCATTTAAGACGACACGGATGGACCCTGAGAACATTCTACTGAGTGAAATAAGTAAATCAGAGAAAGCTAGGAACTGTATAATTTTTCACACATAGGTGGGATATAAAACGGAGACTCATGGACACGGATAAAAGTGAGGTGGTTACCTGGGGGAGGGCAAGAGCAGAGGGGAGTTACGAGGGACAAATACACGGTGACAGAAAACGATCTGACTTTGGGTGATGGGCTCACAGCATAATCCACCGTTCAAATGCTATAGAGATGTTCACCTGAAACCTATGTCCTCTTACTGATCAGTGTCACCCCCATTAAATTTAATTTTCAAAATAAAATTATTTTTAAAAAAGAAAGAAAAAGGAAATTAAAAAATACAACGAGGAGGATGAGGGTGCTGTCCTGATTTCCTACAGATTGAAATAAAAAGTGGTCCGTGAGAGGCGTAAGGAAATCGACACAGGCCGCGTTAAAAGAAGTGTTTTCTGAAATTCAGACCTTAGAGCTAAGCAGCATGTCCATCAGCGTTAGCCAGCGTTATGTTTACAGTCAGAAATATTATTTTTACATTCATATTTATTTATAATCAGAAATATTACAGCTGTATCGACGTTACTTTGGAAAGAGCGGTTCAGGCCAGTGTCTCTCTCTCCCGGTGGGAGAATCTTCCTCACTCCGAGTGCCAGGACCCTGCCAGGCTGGACGTGGTTGGCCTGCGCACCGAGGGCGAGGGCGAGGGCGAGGACAGCGAGTCCGGGACCAGAGGTCCCGGGAGAGAAGAGCGCGTCACGCAGCTGAGCAGGACACGGCGCTGTCGCTCTGCAAATCAGGGTGACGGGCGGCTCGGCGGGGCGTGGGGAGAACCAGCCACGCCCACGGGCAACAAGACGAGCCGCTTCCTCTTTCCGTTGGAGACGTCTCCCCGAGGGACCATCCACTTCCCCGCCCACGTGTGTCCGCTGCGTGGCCCGGACGCAGGCCCCGTCGCGCTGCCTGAGACCGTTTCATCCCCGGCGCTTGACCCGTGCCAGAGGCTCCGTCTCCTGGCTTTCAGCCTCCGGCCGCGGCAGAGACCTTCCACCTGGTTCGGAACCTCCGGGTGGACGGCAGAGGAGGGCATAGGTCACGGCAGAGGAGGGCACAGGTCATGGCAGAGGAGGGCACAGGTCACGGGCAGTTGCTGCCTCTCCGTCCCTGTCGTCCCCTCAAGAGCCCGTGCCTGGTGTGACGGGAGGCAGCGCTCTGAAGCTCCTGCTGACCCCGAGCCCCACCCAGTTCCTCGTGGACAGGGCAGGGGAGGGCAGCGGGTCCGGGCAGGGGTGGTGCTGCCTCCAGGGGTCGCCCCCGCGAGCCCGTGTCTAAGAGGTGTGCACTCATGCCATCCACCGGTCAGTCGGAGCCTCTGAGTTTTCAGACGGATATTGGGAGAGCCTCAGGATCCTCACACCCTAGCTCTTTTTTCCCCCTTCCTTCCGGAGCTGAGAGAAGAATCTAGGGTGTCTCTCCTTTTTTACAGATGAGAAAACGCAAGTCCAGAGAGCGGTGACTTCCTTAAGGTCACCTAGTGAGTGGCAGAGTCAGGATGGGAAGCCACCTCTTCGTAGCTTTAACTGAGAGGGAAGGTGATGGCAGGTGGTGGGGTCCCTAACGTTCTAAGGCAGGGGTCGGGAACCCATGGCCCGCGAGCCAGATGTGGCTCTTTTGATGGCTGCATCTGGCTCGCAGACAAATCTTTAATAAAAAAAATAATAATAACGTTAAAAATATAAAACATTCTCATGTATGACAATCCATTCATTTCCTACCGCTGGTGTTCATGGTTGCAGGTGGCTGGAGCCAATCACAGCTGTCCTCCGGGACAACACCAAATTTTTATTGGATAATGCATCAGGTACACCGGTCGTTGTATGGCTCTCACGGAATTACATTGTAAAATATGTGGCGTTCATGGCTCTCTCAGCCAGAGAGGTTCCCGACTCCTGCTCTAATGTCCCTGCACTCACGTGGTATTTATGAAGCATGTCCTCTGTGTCAAGCTCTTGGGGGGGCCCTTTAGAAGAACACAGAATCCAGGTGTGATCCAGGCCCTCCTGGTATTTATATTCCATCCCCTAAAAGCCCCAAAACAGCTCATGACACATTCACTGACTGACAGTTGTGGTGAAAGGAAAAAAAAAAAAAAAAAAAGTTCAGCACGAGAACTCTCAGCAGGGAAGCCCCCGGGGGACTCTCCCAGGACCGGAGATCAGAAAGAACCAGGAACAATGAGTTCTGAGGGGGAGGAGCGAGCCCAGCCTCCTTCCAGAAGAAAAGGAAAAACGGAGCGGGGAAGGCGGCTGGGGTGCGGGGGAGGGCGCCGGGAAGGACGCACTGTCCCCTGGGGCGCCGGGGAGGACATCGCGTCCGTCCGCTGGGGTGTGGGGGAGGGCGCCGTGTCCGTCCGCTGGGGCGTTGGGAGGACTTCACGTCTGTCTGTCCGGTGCTGTCTCCCTCCTCACGTCTTCTGGTCTCTACGCTGCAGGTGGAATCTGTCCTCTTCCCGGAGCTGAAAGGCTATAATCTGACTCTTGGAACCGTGAGCCCCGAAGAAAAACTGGTTTCTGATTTCGTGGCTCAAACCTTTGAGGTCTTTCAGAAGAACCAGCTGGGCCCCCAGAAGTGAGTGAGTTTCGCTGTCACGGGACCTTTGGGGCATGGGTTTATAGAGTGTTGGGGGGTGACTATCGTCAAACAAACCATCGCCGCCGTTCCCACATGCCCGAAATGGTTGGTAATAGCCGATTCTTGTTTGCGTGGGCATTTCTGGTTTACTGGTTTTTCTCGGACGTGATGCAGAAAATTATCAGGAGAGCCGAAATTCCAATTCAGTGGCAGGTCCATGTTCGTCACTTGAAAGCCGTGGGCTCAGACCGGTTTGGGCGTTTGGAAATGTCTGGGCTTTAGGGACATGACAAGTTGCCCAGGTCATACACCTACCGAGCTGCGGCTTCCACAAGGGCTGGGGCCGCACCCCTCCCGTGAGTTCAACAGACGGATGTTTCTGCCGTGAAAACCGGGAACATTCACACCAATAGCCAAACTCACCTCGGTTGAGGGCGGCTTTCGCTCTCCAGTGAAGTTCGAGGCGACTTCCTCTTTGCAGAGCTGTTTGAACTTCGGGATGAAAGGAAAGGGGTGGAGAGCCAGTTATCTGAATGCTCCTGAGTCCTCACTCACCCTGTGGAGCACATGCGTCCGCTCCTGTGAGCTGTCCTGAGTTTAGGACGGTCACAGAACGGAGCTCCCAGCTTCTCGAGGGAGCCGCTTTTGAGAGCGGAGAGGATGTGTTTTAACAATGACCACGGGGCCACAGATAGATGGGGAACTTCCGCAGGTGCGTGGCCTCCCAGGACAGAGCCCTAGCCAGGGACCCCGGACTTCTCTGGACTGCGGCTCTGTTGACACTTTAGAAAAGTAAATTCTGCAATGGAGGGCTGTCCTATGCAGGGTGGATTTTTTAGCAGGCTCCCTGGCCTCTGCCCATTAGAGGTCAGTAGGATTCTCCATTCACCGTGACAACAAATAAATGTCCCCAAACGTAGCCAACTGTCCCCTGGGAACAAATCACCCTCTGCTGAGAACGACGGCTAACCTAGTCTGAAACATCACAGACTCGGATGTGGAAGCTCCTACCTCCTGAACTGGACCTGGGGCGTCGATCTGAGACCCCCGGGTTCTGGGCTCATGGAGTCGCCTACGAACATTTTTGCCCTCTGGACGGGCAGTTCTGTGGTTTCTCCTCTGTCTCAGTTTCAGAGTCTCTGAAGTGTGTGGGTCAACTCTTAGAAGTGGGTGTGCCACTGGGCCCCACAAAGTTAATTCTGCTCATTCCAAATCTTTTTTTTTTTTTAAGTGAGAGAAAGAGAGACAGACAGAGAAAGACAGACAGACAGGAAGAGAGAGAGATGAGAAGCATCAACTCGTAGTTGCAGCACCTTAGTTGTTTATTGATTGATTGCTTCTCATATGTGCCTTCCAGTGGTGGGATTTAAATAATTTAACAACTAGTTCTCTGCCCTAATGACCATTCTAAGTATTAAAAATATGATATACCAAAGGTAGTTCATTATTTCATGCATTTAATACTTAAATAATAACAATAAAAGAGGTACACAACACTAGATCATGTTACAGGAAAGAGTTTTAAAATATTAATAAAAAATATTAATAATACCTGACAAAAACAATAAAACTGTGATTTAAGGTATTTCCAAGTACAGCTTGTCACCCCCTGGATGTCTGGCACTTTTTCTCTTTACGTTGTATGTATGTTTACTGAAGTAACAAACGTGAATGAATTAAAATATAGTATCTCATCAAAGGGATAAGGAGTTTTATGAAGTGAAAAAATAAATATTACAAGCATAGTTCAGTCAAATTTTTTTCACCTGTAGTCGGAATGAACATGACCACGGGTGCTTAGACCACGCGTTGTGCAGGTGAACGTTAAAAAAAGAGTAAAGAATGAAATTTGTGGTTTCCACACCGGGCGGCTGCCCAGGAGTCCACCCTGATGACAAGGGCCATTTTAACAACCGGTTTGCCAAACTCAACAAAATATTAGGTATCGATTCTTCTGAACCGGTGCAAACCGGCTGAATCCCACCACTGGTGCCTTGACCAGGGGGCTCCAGCTGAGCCAGTGACCCCTCGCTTAAACCAGCGACCTCGGGGTCATGTCTATGATCCCGCGCTCAAGCTGGTGAGCCCGCACTTAAGCCGAGGACCTTGGGGTTTTGAATCTGAGTCCTCAGCATCCCAGGCTGACGCTCTATCCACTGTGCCACCGCCTGGGTCAGGCTCACCTTTGCTTTTATTTAAACTTATTTTATGTCAGAGCATTTCAAACATGTCCTCCAATCTAAGAGCAATCTGTCCAGCTACTTTCGCATTAGCTGTTAGCAAACAGCGGGAAACAATTTTATTCCATCGATGTGAGGTTCCTCAGTTCCAGATTTTTATCTTAAAATGTACACATGGGGCCCTGGCTGGTTGGCTCAGTGGTAGAGCGTCAGCCTGGCGTGTAGAAGTCCCAGGTTCGATTCCCGGCCAGGGCACACAGGAGAAGCGCCCATTTGCTTCTCCACCCCTCCCCCTCTCCTTCCTCTCTGTCTCTCTCTTCCCCTCCCGCAGCCGAGGCTCCATTGGAGCAAAGATGTCCTGGGCGCTGGGGATGGCTCCTTGGCCTCTGCCCCAGGCGCTAGAGTGGCTCTGGTCGCGGCAGAGCGACGCCCGGAGGGGCAGAGCATCGCCCCTGGTGGGCGTGCCGGGTGGATCCCGGTTGGGCGCATGCGGGAGTCTGTCTGACTGTCTCTCCCCGTTTCCAGCTTCAGAAAAATACAAAAAAAAAAAAAATGTACACATGGAATTTTAGAGCTGGAAGGAGGGATAGGAAGTCATGTTTCTTGCATGTCCACTGGATGTCGGGTTCGGTATTAACTGCTTTAGGAATACATTGTTAAAACTGCGCTCTGAGGCGTTATTACTGCCACTTCCATGAAAGACCCTGATCTTTTTTTTTTTAATTTCTTTTAAATTTTGATTTATTCATTTTTAGAGAGGAGAGAGAGAGAGGGAGAGAGAGAGAGAGAGAGAAGAGAGAGACAGAGAGAGAGAAGGGGGAGGAGCTGGAAGCATCAACTCCCCTATGTGCCTTGACCAGGCAAGCCCAGGGTTTTGAACCGGCGACCTCAGTATTTCCAGGTCGACGCTTTATCCACTGCGCCACCACAGGTCAGGCCTGACCCTGATCTTTGAAGAAGAGAAATACAAGGGGTCCTCGGGTGATGACACAGTTCTGTCCCTATGACAGTGACGTCACCCGAATTCTGGTGTAAGAGGAAACACACCCTAGCCTACATCACTCACCTACCCTCACACGGTTGCAAAAATCATCCTCTAGAACAGGGGTCTCAAACTCAACTCAGCATGTGGGCCGCAGAGCAAGATCACAGCCGTTCGGCGGGCCGCACTAGGTCTACAAAAGGCAACTGTTACACAACACTTTTCTCACTGCAGTTGAAAACAAAAAAAAATCAGTACAACAAGCACAATCGTACATGCAGTTTACTCAGTGTCACAAAACGACCAGAAACTGTAGTTCGCATCACAACTGCTGTTAACTAAGCTAATATCTAGCTAGGATGCTAGAGAAATGAAAAATACAAGTAGGCCCCTAGGCTTACTTAATTTTATCCAAAATATTTTGAACTTCATGGATTAGTCTGCGGGCTGCACAAAATTGTTTGGCGGGCCGCATGCGGCCTGTGGGCCGCGAGTTTGAGACCCCTGCTCTAGAGAACATAAAAACACAGCTCAGCCACAGAAAGAGGAAAAGGACATAACTCTACTGTCCTGGACACTGTACTGTAGTAACAGAAAAAATGACCAAAAATGAGTGTCCAAAAAAAAAAAAGCATGACGCTAATGGCGTGAGCCGAAACACTCTCGTCTCAGTTTTTCAGTTGTCATGGGGGTGAGCGTGGTGAACTCGGACACATCGCCTGTCGAGACCGCCGTCCCAGGAGGGTCCCCCGTGTCCGGTCTAAGTTCAGGCAGCTGGGAGGTAACAAAGCTGGAACCTGCAGCCAGAGTTCCGGATCTCCTGTTCAGCATGCCTTCGATTCCTCGTCTGGGCTGGGGCTGATTTTCTGTGTGTGCTGAGCCTGCTCCCTGGCCGCTCTGACTGACCTGGCTTGGTGGCCCGCGTCTGTGTGTTTGCTTCCATGCTCCTCGCCGGGGAAGATACCTGCAGGTCTACAGAAAGTACGATGACTTGCTGGATGACACGGCACGGCAGAGCGTCACCGCGTTCCTGAAGGAGAATCACGAAATCGACGATTTTGTGACGGTAGGCGCTCACCCCTTGGCCGTTTCATTATCTGGGTGACACGGGCTGCAGCTCCTTCAATCGGTAGCCGGTGGGTTTTCTTCGTATATAAACGGGGTTCAGTGTGGCACCAGGTGGTCCCGGGGGACGCCCCTGGCAAAGCCATAGAGAGGCTGGAGGTAAATGGAGCCATTGACTACATTCCTCCTTTTTTTTTTTTTGCAGAGGATCGATGGCATAAAGAAGCGGAGAAGTGAGATTGCGTCCATGCACATTTCTGTGCCACTGGCCATGTTCTGCCTGGACGCCGTGACCCTCAACCGTGACCTGTGTGAGCGAGCCCAAGACCTGGTGGACCGTCTGATTCAGTTCCAAGTGGACGTCAACCGCGACACCAACGCCAGGTACTGTCGTGGCGAAGTCAGAACGGTGTCTGGCGCCGTGGGAGGCGGAAACCATGGAGAGAATGTGCCCTTCCCGGCAACGACCAGGGAGCTTCCGGGTCCCGCTGTGTCCACCCCGCGATGAGGGTGGCGCGGGGCTCGCGCTCGGGCTGGAGGCGAGCGGGTGTGAGAACACTTCCCGGAGCTGGGAGGAGGAGGAGGTCAGCCGTGTCCCCAGGTAGTCTGTGGAGGGTCCTCTGCTTCCTCGCAGGTGACTTCTGGGAAGTGCCGCTTCACGGGGCTGCTGTCGAAGGTCACAGGTCCTCCCGCTCGTCATCTGCTGGACACACTCAGGGGCTCCCCTTAGAATCACTGCTGGACACGTTCAGGGGCTCCCCTTAGAGTCACTGCTGGACACGTTCAGGGGCTTCCCTTAGAATCACTGCTGGACACGTTCAGGGGCTCCCCTTAGAATCACCGCTGGACACACTCAGGGGCTCCCCTTAGAATCACCGCTGGACACACTCAGGGGCTCCCCTTAGAATCACTGCTGGACACACTCAGGGGCTCCCCTTAGAATCACTGCTGGACACGTTCAGGGGCTCCCCTTAGAATCACTGCTGGACACACTCAGGGGCTCCCCTTAGAATCACTGCTGGACACGTTCAGGGGCTCCCCTTAGAGTTACTGCTGGACACGTTCAGGGGCTTCCCTTAGAATCACTGCTGGACACGTTCAGGGGCTCCCCTTAGAATCACTGCTGGACACACTCAGGGGCTCCCCTTAGAATCACTGCTGGACACACTCAGGGGCTCCCCTTAGAGTCACTGCTGGACACACTCAGGGGCTCCCCTTAGAGTCACTGCTGGACACACTCAGGGGCTCCCCTTAGGAGTCACTGCTGGACACGTTCAGGGGCTCCCCTTAGAATCACTGCTGGACACGTTCAGGGGCTCCCCTTAGAATCACCACTGGACACGTTCAGGGGCTCCCCTTAGAGTTACTGCTGGACACGTTCAGGGGCTTCCCTTAGAATCACTGCTGGACACACTCAGGGGCTCCCCTTAGAGTCACTGCTGGACACACTCAGGGGCTCCCCTTAGAATCACTGCTGGACACACTCAGGGGCTCCCCTTAGAATCACCGCTGGACACACTCAGGGGCTCCCCTTAGAGTCACTGCTGGACACACTCAGGGGCTCCCCTTAGAATCACTGCTGGACACGTTCAGGGGCTCCCCTTAGAATCACTGCTGGACACGTTCAGGGGCTCCCCTTAGAGTCACCACTGGACACACTCAGGGGCTCCCCTTAGAGTCACCACTGGACACGTTCAGGGGCTTCCCTTAGAATCACTGCTGGACACGTTCAGGGGCTCCCCTTAGAGTCACCACTGGACACACTCAGGGGCTCCCCTTAGAGTCACTGCTGGACACGTTCAGGGGCTCCCCTTAGAGTCACCACTGGACACACTCAGGGGCTCCCCTTAGAGTCACCACTGGACACGTTCAGGGGCTCCCCTTAGGAGTCACTGCTGGACACACTCAGGGGCTCCCCTTAGAGTCACTGCTGGACACGTTCAGGGGCTCCCCTTAGAGTTACTGCTGGACACGTTCAGGGGCTTCCCTTAGAATCACTGCTGGACACGTTCAGGGGCTCCCCTTAGAATCACTGCTGGACACGTTCAGGGGCTCCTCTTAGAATCACTGCTGGACACATTCAGGGGCTCCCCTTAGAATCACCGCTGGACATGTTCAGGGGCTCCCCTTAGAATCACTGCTGGACACGTTCAGGGGCTCCCCTTAGAATCACCGCTGGACACACTCAGGGGCTCCCCTTAGAATCACCGCTGGACACACTCAGGGGCTCCCCTTAGAGTCACTGCTGGACACACTTGGGCTCCCCTTAGAATCACTGCTGGACACACTTGGGCTCCCCTTAGAGTCACTGCTGGACACACTTGGGCTCCCCTTAGAATCACTGCTGGACACACTCAGGGGCTTCCCTTAGAATCACCGCTGGACACGTTCAGGGGCTCCCCTTAGAATCACTGCTGGACACACTCAGGGGCTCCCCTTAGAATCACTGCTGGACACACTCAGGGGCTCCCCTTAGAGTCACTGCTGGACACACTTGGGCTCCCCTTAGAATCACCGCTGGACACACTCAGGGGCTCCCCTTAGAATCACTGCTGGACACACTCAGGGGCTTCCCTTAGAATCACCGCTGGACACGTTCAGGGGCTCCCCTTAGAATCACTGCTGGACACACTCAGGGGCTCCCCTTAGAATCACTGCTGGACACACTCAGGGGCTTCCCTTAGAATCACCGCTGGACACGTTCAGGGGCTCCCCTTAGAATCACCGCTGGACACACTCAGGGGCTCCCCTTAGAATCACTGCTGGACACGTTCAGGGGCTCCCCTTAGAATCACCGCTGGACACACTCAGGGGCTCCCCTTAGAATCACCGCTGGTCACGTTCAGGGGCTCCCCTTAGAGTCACTGCTGGACACACTCAGGGGCTCCCCTTAGAATCACCGCTGGACACGTTCAGGGGCTCCCCTTAGAATCACTGCTGGACACACTCAGGGGCTCCCCTTAGAATCACCGCTGGTCACGTTCAGGGGCTCCCCTTAGAATCACTGCTGGACACGTTCAGGGGCTCCCCTTAGAATCACTGCTGGACACACTCAGGGGCTCCCCTTAGAGTCACTGCTGGACACACTCAGGGGCTCCCCTTAGAGTCACTGCTGGACACACTCAGGGGCTCCCCTTAGAATCACCGCTGGACACGTTCAGGGGCTCCCCTTAGAATCACCGCTGGTCACGTTCAGGGGCTCCCCTTAGAATCACCGCTGGACACGTTCAGGGGCTCCCCTTAGAATCACCGCTGGACACGTTCAGGGGCTCCCCTTAGAATCACCGCTGGACACACTCAGGGGCTCCCCTTAGAATCACCGCTGGACACGTTCAGGGGCTCCCCTTAGAATCACCGCTGGTCACGTTCAGGGGCTCCCCTTAGAATCACCGCTGGACACGTTCAGGGGCTCCCCTTAGAATCACCGCTGGACACGTTCAGGGGCTCCCCTTAGAATCACTGCTGGACACACTCAGGGGCTCCCCTTAGAATCACCGCTGGACACGTTCAGGGGCTCCCCTTAGAATCACTGCTGGACACACTCAGGGGCTCCCCTTAGAATCACTGCTGGACACACTCAGGGGCTCCCCTTAGAATCACTGCTGGATACACTCAGGGGCTCCCCTTAGAGTCACTGCTGGACACATTCAGGGGCTCCCCTTAGAGTCACTGCTGGACACACTCAGGGGCTCCCCTTAGAGTCACTGCTGGACACATTCAGGGGCTCCCCTTAGAATCACTGCTGGACACACTCAGGGGCTCCCCTTAGAATCACTGCCGAGCAGACTTCTGTGTAGATGGTCTAGGAGTTTGTCATGCAATCATTAAAAATTTTTTTTTTAATTTAGTGAAAGGAAGGGAGGCAGAGAGAAAGACTCCCGCATGCACCCTGACCAGGATCCACCCGGCAAGCCCACTAGGGGGTGATGCTGTGCTCATCTGGGGCCCTGCTCTGTTGCTTGGCAACCGAGCTATTTTAGCGCCTGAGGCAGAGGCCATGGAGCCATTCTCAGCACCCAGGGCCAACTCACTCCAACCATTCGAGCCATGGCTGTGGGAGGAGAAGAAAGGAGGGTGTGGAGAAGCAGATGGTCTCCTCTCCTGTGTGCCCTGGCCGGGAATCGAACCGAGGACTCCTGCACCCCAGGCCGATGCTCTACCGCTGAGCCAACCGGCCAGGGCCCCCTTGACATCTTTCACTGGGTATTTTACGAGTCGACTCGAGCTACCGCAACAAAATATCACCGAGAGGCTTAAACAACAGAAATTTACTTTCTCACTGTTCTAGAGGCTGGAGGTCTTAAGGTGAAGGTGCCAACAAATCTGGCTCCTAGCAGAGACTTTTCCAGGCTTGCAGACAGACGCGTTCTTGCTGCGTCCTCACAAGGCAGGGGAAGAGAGTTTGGGTGTTTCTCTCTCTTCTCACAAGGGTCACCCCGTTCTAACTTCATTTAACCCCATCATCTCTGCATAGGTCCTGTCTCTCGGCACGATCCCACTGGGCACTAGCGGTTTGCCTCAGACTGGACGTGTGTGTCCTCCCCAGATTCGTACGCTGAAACCCAGTACCCAATGTGATGATACTTGGAGGTGACCTCTGGGTGGTGATCAGGTCCGGAGGGCTAGGACCGTGTTAATAGGATCAGTGCCCCGATACAAGAGCCCCCTCACATACGGGAGTTGATGCTTCCTGCTCCTCCCCCTTCTCTCTCTCTCTCTCTCTCTCTGTCCTCTCTAAAAACACACACACAAACAATGAAACAAAAAGATTCTAGTTAGTGTGTCCCTAATTATACTTAAAATACTGAAGACCCTGATTCATTGACTTTTGTAGGAAGTACAGACTATTCAAATCTTCCGTACAATAACAACCCTTTTCACAATGGGTTTGAGGAGAAGTAGACAGTTTGATCTAGCGGTCCCCAGGAGTTGAACGTCCGTCCATTTCTCTCTGTCCCCGGGAATTACCTGCGGTCCGTGAAGATAAACTTGCCAGTGTACTCGTGAGAAGCAGCGATTACAGATTACTCGGTGCTCTATACTCCAGCGTAAAACAAGTTGAGAAGTGGCTGGCAGTGGTGGTGTCATCGTTGCAGTTTGGGTCTAGATCTGGGCTCTCCTCAGGGTGTATCCAGGAAGAGCGCCAGCTTAGGAAACAACGGAACCAGGTTCCGATGCTGGCTTCGGCACCTGCGCACCGTGGCGCTTTGGATCAAGTCACTCGGCCTCACTTCTTTTCAAAATGTTGCTGAAAATAGCCCCTAGCTCTTAGTTAGCACGGTGTGACGATCCCATGAGCTGATCTTGGAGTTCAGGAGGACCCGAGGACCTAGGAACAGGCTTAACACAGGTCAGACATTCCCGTGATTCCCACCGTCCCTATTCCTGAAGTGTGACGTGCACGGGGCCTGTCACCCGTTGGGGATCTGCAGTAGAGAAAAGTTGGAAACCCCTGGTCTGGTTAAGAATCACATCTTTTGGCCCTGGCCGGTTGGCTCAGTGGTAGAGCGTCAGCCTCGCGTGCGGGGGGACCCGGGTTCGATTCCCGGCCAGGGCACACAGGAGAAGCGCCCATCTGCTTCTCCACCCCTCCCCCCCTCCTTCCTCTCTGTCTCTCTCTTCCCCTCCCGCAGCCAAGGCTCCATTGGAGCAAAGATGGCCCGGGCGCTGGGGATGGCTCCTTGGCCTCTGCCCCAGGCGCTAGAGTGGCTCTGGTCTCGGCAGAGTGACGCCCCGGAGGGGCAGAGCATCGCCCCCTGGTGGGCAGAGCATCGCCCCTGGTGGGCGTGCCAGGTGGAACCCGGTTGAGTGCATGCGGGAGTCTGTCTGACTGTCTTTCCCCGTTTCCAGCTTCATAAAAATACAAAAAAAAAAAAAAAAAAAAAAAAGAATCACGTCTTTTTAGAAAGCTCCTTTCGCCGGCGACGCTGAGGAGGGCGGCTGTTTCCCACCCCCACAGTATCTGCGGTCAGTACAGCGGCATCGCCGACAGAGTCAGCGAGATTCCGGCCACCACAGAGGAGCTGGTCGCGCTCATCGCCTTCCTGAGGAAGTCCAGCGAGGTCACGGTGTTCACCCTCCGGAGGAAGCTGAGGGACGCGGCGGAGAGACTGGAGTTCCTGATGGACTACGCGGACTTGCCCCGTGAGTCTCAACCGCCTGGGTGCGCGGGCCAGGGGGGCTGTGCGTCTGTGGCTTAGGGGCAGGCGTCCGGGGCGGGACAGTTAGCCACCCCACATTTAACTATTAAGACCGGGAGACCCGGTGTCCGGTGTCCCCTCGTGTCCCGGGGGCTCGTCACACAGACGTCTGAGTCCAGCAGAGGGAATCTGGTTGTTTAGACAAAGAGACGAGCCGTCTGGGATTCTGTTTCTTAGACGCCTGTCTGAGCATCTTGTTCCCGGTGTCCTGAAAACATCACGTCCCAAATGCAATTTTTTTTTCTTTTTTACTGCATGAGAGAGACGAACAGAGACAGAGACAGACAGGAAGGGAGAGAGATGAGAAGTATCAACTCATAGTTGCTGCATCTTAGTTGTTCGTTGATTGCTTTCTCATCTGTGCCTCAACTGGGGGGGGGGGCTCCAGCAGAGCCAGTGACCCCTTGCTCAAGCCAGCGACCTTTGGTCTCAAGCCAGAGACCTTGGGCTTCAAGACAGTGACCTCTGGGCTCAAGCCAGCGACCATGGGGTCATGTCGATGATCACATACTCGAGCCGGTGACCACGCGCTTGAGCCGGCGACCTCCTATTGCGAACCTGGGACCTCGAGGTCTGAGTCAGTGCCCCACCCACTGCGCCACTGCCTGCTCAGGCCCCAGTGAAATCTTCTTCTCAGTGGGTGGATTTCACTCATCCGTAATCTTGATCCAGTGCACCTCTGGGGAGGGCAGGACACCTTCCCCCGTGCCCCTGCCTATCACAGAAAGGAAAGGAAGTGGCCAGGTCTTTCCAGGGCTCACCAGGCCACGTGAGAGTGTGTGAGGACCCAGTTCTGAAGCCAAAGTGGGGAGGCTCTTCCCAAGCCAAGTTTCAGAGCGACTTCCATCCGGAAACACTTGCGAATTACCCGGTCGTCACGATGTTTGAGGAGGGAGCGGTGAAGGGAAGGAGGGAGGGATATGGACCAGGAGTAAGAAGTCACTCTCAGCCATCCCCATGCCTCCCCTGAGCCGCGCCCTCCACCTGGTGAGCGCACACTGGACCCTGTGACGCCCGGCGTGCCCTGAAATCCAAGGGTCCACCAGGGAGCCAGGGCATTGTAACTGACCGGAGCCACCGGGCAGGTAGGTCATCCGGGATGGATATTACTACTGACTCGTAACCAGAAGGAAGACTGAGACTTACATGAGGTGAAACAGTTTAAAAGATTAGAACCGGGACATCTCCCCAGGTTTCTACCCTCCTGCGGGGAAGGCGGTGAGGATCCAGGTTAGAACCCGGGCTTGGAAGTTGAGGAGACCCGGGTTTGAAACCGACCCTCCACGTTGCAGCGGTGTGACCTCGACCACTTCCTTAACTGTGTCCCGTCTGTACAGACGCGGGTGAGGGTGCCGGCTTCCATGGTCGCCGGGGCCTCGGTAAGCGCTGAATAAATGTCAGCGGTCGTTCATCCAGGCAGACGCCTTCGTTCATTGCCCCCTCCGCACCCCGGTGTGTCTGCTGACCGCTTCTTCTCCTGTGGAATGGACGCCCCGGGTGCTCACCCCTGCTGAGCCGTGTCCTGAAGCAGACCGTCTGTGTTTTGCAGAAGAGGATATCAAACTGAATAGCACCCTGTTCCTCTGGCCGGACCAGATTGAAGATGTCTTTGAAAACAGCCGCAATCTGCTCTTCAGTAAGAGGGACCTGGCGGAGATGGACCTCATTAAAAGGTACAGGAGGGCCCTGGCCGGTTGGCTCAGTGGTAGAGCGTCGGCCTGGCGTGCGGGAGTCCCGGGTTTGATTCCCGGTCAGGGCACACAGGAGAAGTGCCCATCTGCTTCTCCACCCCTCCCCCTCTCCTTCCTCTCTGTCTCTCTCTTCCCCTCCCGCAGCCAAGGCTCCATTGCAGCAAAGTTGGCCGGGAGCTGAGGATGGCTCCATGGCCTCTGCCTCAGGTGCTAGAATGGCTCTGGTCACAACAGAGCAACACCCCGGATGGGCAGAGCATTGCCCCCTGGTGGGCATGCCGGGTGGATCCTGGTCGGGCGCATGCGGGAGTCTGTCTCTCTGCCTCCCCGTTTCCAACTTTAGAGAAATACAAAAAAAGAAAAAGAAAAAGGAAAAAAAAAAAAGGTACAGGAGGAGAGCAAGGGGGTTCTAGAAGGGACACACTGCGGCTTCCCGGTTCCGTCTCAAGCCACGCCCCCCCCTCCCTGGCCCGGCCCTGTCTGCGCCAAGGCTGAGGAGAGTTGATAGAGAAGGGATTTCATTTGTCTCCTGCGAGGGAACGTTCTCTTTCAAGGCAGCGACCCCCGCCGATGCCCCGCCCTCCCTGCCTCAGACAGTTGGAGTGTGGGGGTGCGGAGAGAGCGGAGGCAGAAACGGGGACGTGCACCACGGCCCCGGGGTCATCACAGCGGCGGCAGCAGCGCTCTGGAGACCCCGGATCTGCGAGAGATCCAGAGAGCCACGGCGGGAGGCCGAGAAATGGCCTGTGGTGCCGCTGGGCTGGTCCGGTGCGAGTGTGACTGCAATAATGTATTCCTTCCTTATTTACTAAGGATATTTTTTTTTAGAGATTTTATTTATTTATTTTGAGAGAGAGAGAAAGAGAGAGAGAGAGAGAGAGAGAGAGAGAAGGGGGGAGGAGCAGGAAGTATCAACTCCCATGTGTGCCTTGACCAGGCAAGCCCGGGGTTTTGAACCGGCGACCTCAGCGTTCCAGGTTGACATTTTATCCACTGAGCCACCACAGGTCAGGCCAGATTTTATTTTATTTTTATGTGCACTGTGCTCTTCAAGATATTAAGTGCGTTTGCCTGCGAGTAAAGATTTTAATCATACAGTGGCCAAAGTGGTATAGACATACTGAAAAGTCAACCGATATCGAGTGACCTGGGCCAACGACCACGTACACGGTAAAGACACGCCCTCATGCACGCGTGAGCCCATGCGCGCACACACGCACACACACGCACCCACACCCCAGCCTGCGGCACTTTGTTTACGAACAAGGATATATACCAATCGCTATCGGCTCCGCACGTGAAACTCCCACTGCCCGAGGATGGGCCCCATCATTCCTGCAGAAACTCACAAGAAAGGGAAGGCGTGGGTGAGAGCAGGAATTTCTACACAGGCTGGGCATTAGGGCTGGAGGGTACAAGTCTCCTCCTTCAGAACAAGGAGCCGGGAAGAGGCAGACTGTCTCCACGGCACCGGTGCTTTCCAGCGGGGGTCCCGGGGGTCCCTAAGACCGCGGCACCACACAGTCGGGGCAGGGAGGGGCTGGCTGGACCACCTGCCCTGTCCCCCTCTGTGTCTCCATCTCCGCTCTTCTCTGAGGATACAGGAGACGAAAGTGACGTGGGAGATGGACGACATAGTAGATACATCCACGTCCTCAGCCGGAAAGGAACGGGGAACAGAGCCCAGTGACTGGAACCAGCTGGGTGGTCAGGGAGGAGCTCCTGTAAGAAAGGACGGAAGGATGAGAAGGAGCCCGTCAGGTGAAGATGACGAGGGAGGGAGGGAGGACCAGGGCGGTTCCTCCAGGCACGGAACTCAGCATGGCAAGGGCTCAGCAATGGGCAGACCTTGGTCCAAGGAGGGGAGTGGCTATAGAATGAGGCTGGAGAGTCAGGAAAGCTGGACCTTGAGATCATGGTCATGAGTTTGAATTGCTTCCAATAAGCCCTGGCCGGCTGGCTCAGCGGTAGAGTGTCAGCCTGGTGCGTGGAAGTCCTGGGTTCGATTCCCGGCCAGGGCACACAGGAGAGGCACCCATCTGCTTCTCTACCCTTCCCCCCTCCTTTCTCTCTGTCTCTTTCTTCTCTCTCTCTCTTCCCTCCCCACAGCCATGGCTCAAATGCTTTGAGCACGTTGGCCCCTGGGGCTGAGGAGGGCTCCATGGCCTCTGCCTCAGGTGCTAAAATAGCTCAGTTGCTGAGTAACGGAGCGGTGGCCCCAGATGGGCAGAGCATCGCCCAATAGGGGGCTTCCCGGGTGGATCCCAGTCAGGGTGCATGCAGGAGTCTGCTTCTGATTCCCCACCTCTCACTTAATAAAAAATAAAATTATTCCAATAGAAAATAATTGAAGTTTTAAAATCTGGGGACCAATGTGAGCTAATTAACATTTTTTTTTTCCTTTTTATGCCTTGCTTACCTGACTCAGAATCCAAAAATGTCTCTCTACATAATTGCAATGGTCTCTTAAATTTCTTTTCCTCTGTGGGTGCCCTCTCCCATCTCCTTTGTTTTATTCCCCTGCAATTTATTTATTAAAGAAACTGGGTCATTTGTCCCCACATCTAGATTTTGCTGATTGCATCTCTGTGGTGTCATTTAACACGTTCCTCTGTCTTCCTTTTTCCCTGTATATTATTAATAATTCGTTTCATCTCGCTGCTGATCCAATCTCTGTTCCTGATCTACAACTCTCATGAGAAGGCTTGAAAACTTCAGCTTCTCTGGGAGCAACAATGTAGCAATGCAAAGACAGAAAAAAGGCGATGAGAGTCCCTTATATTACTATTACTATCAAGGCGAAAGTCAAAGCGAAAACACTTGTTCCTTGCTACATGGGCCTCTGTGTAGAGTAGTAACTTATGTGGCAGCTGGCTCTTCACATGGAGAAGGAGAGAGGGAAGGGGAAGGGGGAGAGAGAGGGAGAGGGAGAGAGAGAGAGAGAGAAGGAGAGAGAGAGGTCACAGTCTTTTTGTAACTAATCTTGGAAGTGACATCTTATCATTTTGCCACAGTCTTTGTTAGAAATGAGCTGCTTGGTCTCTAGTTCAAACTCAAGAGGAGACCATTTTCACAGGGACATAAATACCAGGAGGACCTGGGGACCTTCTGGGGGAAACTGATCAGATGCTGCTTTCCACAGAGTGCCATTAAAAATGAAACCCAGATCACACCACTTGAAAATTTACTTTCATAAATTACTTTTAAGGAAGAAAAAAAAA
Organism: Saccopteryx leptura; assembly: GCF_036850995.1. NCBI lineage: Eukaryota > Metazoa > Chordata > Mammalia > Chiroptera > Emballonuridae > Saccopteryx > Saccopteryx leptura. The sequence continues at coordinate 223,332,701 of NC_089506.1, forward strand.
AAAAAGAACATTAAAACCGCCGTACAGAATTAGGCATTCTTAAGATAATAGCCGGATTTATGGTACGTCACAACAGCTGTTCCCAATGCTCCATCCCTGTTCTTTCCACGGATATTGATTGTGCGTTCTGTGCCCAGATACTATTCTAAATGCTGGAGATACAAAATAATTAAGGAGATAAAAATCTGCATCGATGGAGTTTGTATTCTAGCAAATGAGAGCAAACACCTGTAGAGTGATATTATTATAGACCAGGTCCAATTCTGAGTATTTTGTGTTTGTCAGCTTATTGAATACTAAAGTATACCCTGGTTTCTCTTCAGATCGCATACATCTTTTGCCCTTTTTAAATAGTAAAGCAGGTGCTTTTCCATCCTCATTTGATACATCTGAGGTACACAGAGGTCAAATGACTCGGCCAAGGTCACAGCTACTAAGTGGCAAAATACGGATTTAAACCTAGCCTGTCGCGCTCTAGAACCCGGCCACTTCACTCTGGATCATTCTGCCTCGTTAGGAAAAGGGAGAAGTAAATAGAAGACCTGCTTTGTGGATGATATATATAGATGAAATAAATAAATCTCTGGACAAGTCTTCCCTGATTCATCTAAAGCAGGGGTTCCCAAACTACGGCCCGCGGGCCACATGTGGCCCCCTGAGGCCATTTATCCGGCCCCTGCTGCACTTCCAGAAGGGGCACCTCTTTCATTGGTGGTCAATGAAAGGAGCACATTGACCATCTCATTAGCCAAAAGCTGGCCCATAGTTCCCATTGAAATACTGGTCAGTTTCTTGATTTAAATTTACTTGTTTTTTATTTTAAATATTGTATTTGTTCCCCTTTTTGTTTTTTTATTTTAAAATAAGATATGTGCAGTGTGCATAGGGATTTGTTCATAGTTTTTTTATAGTCCGGCCCTCCAACAGTCTGAGGGACAGTGAACTGGCCCCCTGTGTAAAAAGTTTGGGGACCCCTGGTCTAAAGTAACCCTTTACTTCCATCCACTGGTCACTCTGCCCTAAAGAACTGGTCACTCTTCCATCCGCTCTTTTATTTTCTTCAAAACAGTTATCACTATCAGAAATGTCTCATTTCATCTTTGTCTATGAATAGATTTATCCATCCATCCATCCATCCATCCATCCATCCATGTATGTTTATGTCCAGGTGTCTGGCAACTAAAATACAAGCTATGTGAGGGTAGGAATCTTGATAGTGTACTTTAAAAATGTCCCCCTGATGCCTAGAGAAGCTCTTGGAATATATTAGGCACCCGATAATAAATAAGTAATGGATGAACTAATAATGTATATATACCCACCTATATTATATATTCACATACATATAGATTCGCCTGTTCATCTGAAAGTATTTAACCACCAAACACAGTTTGGAGCAGCTGTCTCTGGGAGGTGGGATTATAACTAGTAAGATATCTTGTATCAGGAGTTCAGATTATGGGTGAACAAGTGCTGTGACTTTGAAAAATCACCCAGGAGGAAAGTCCCAATACAAGTGGGCTGTCTTGACTTTCAGGTGCTCAGAATTTGAGTTGAAACTTGAGATCTACAGCAAGGAGCTGGAAGGCTTTAAAAAACGTGAAGTGATGAGCACAGAAGAAATGAAGAGCAACGTCGAAAAGCTGACCGAGCTTTCCAAGAACCTAGACCAGGCCCTGGTGGAATTTGAGGTTCGGAGGTCTTGGGATGGGGACTTGTGACACTGTACTTGTTCCGTTGTTTCTGTAGTTTTCCTAACATCGCCTGGCAGCTGGATAGGATTGATTCATTGATTGACCAGTTCTTTCCTTGGTACTTCCAGCTACCTTCTTCTACATGCCCACATTATCCTAGTTCTTCCGTTAGTCACTGAGCACACAGGGAAGACATGATAAGAGACTAATTGCTCGCATGGATTGAGCATTCATTATGTACCTCAGCAATGTACAGTTTCCTACGTGCTATATACATCACGTCACGCCCATAACAAGCCTCTGGGGTAGATACTGGTATTAGGTATTATCTCCATTGATCCCTATTTAAAACGAGAGAACGATGATTTGGAGAAGCTAAGTAACTTGCCCCAATGGTCAGTTAGTAAGTTCTCTAACCTAATTAAAGTTCTTGCCTTTGAGGCAAGTCAACACAAGAAGGCAACACCGTGTAAACAGCAAATGTACAGGTCAGAATTGTGGGCTTGGGGCTGTGTCTCCGTGACAGTGGGAACAGAGCTGATGGAGCAAGCAGCCAAGGAGACCAGAGTGTCACCTCAGCCACCACGGCCCTCCACGGTTCAGGGGGACCCGCTTGAGCCACACCTTATTTTCCGCTCTTGCTCTCCAGACGGGCAAGCGTCTTCCTCAGTTTAGTTTTCAGAACGTTGAGGAATTTGCCACGGTGGTTTCTAAGGGTCAGGAGAACCGCCCACCTAACGGACAGCTTCCCCTTTGGCCTGCAGTGGATCAATAAGGAGGAGGATCTTTTGGAAAAGGAGAAGAGCAGCTACCCTCTTCTGCAAACCATGATGACCAACAAAGTGCCCTATGAGCAGCTGTGGGTGACCACCTACGAGTTCAGCGTCAAGTCCGAGGAGTGGATGAACGGTAGGCTGGTCTCGCTGTGCTGGGACGGGGTGGGGGCGGGGGGGTAATGGGGTCCAGCCCGGCCAATTCTGAAAGAAGGTTGACCTTCAGGTGCTGTCTGGACGTTGTGTCACATTCTGATACTCTGGATCTGAGACAGCCACAATCAGGTTTTTCTGATATGACAGGTGGGGGTCACAGAGCTGGATCTATTGCCAGATGCTGCACCCAGAGACATAGATTGAATAGTGAATCAGAGAGGCAGGTGGTGGGAGAGTAAGAGGCAGTTCCACTACTGGGCGGTTGCTAGAGAGATACTGAGCAAGTAGAGTCAACAGAACGTGGTGATTGATCGGATAGGAGGCCAGGGGTCAGGGAGGAGAGTGAAGACCTCAGATAGGGGGCCAGGGGTCAGGGAGGAGAGTGAAGACCTCGGCTAGGGGGCCAGGGGTCAGGGAGGAGAGTGAAGACCTCAGATAGGGGGCCAGGGGTCAGGGAGGAGAGTGAAGACCTCGGATAGGGGGCCAGGGGTCAGGGAGGAGAGTGAAGACCTCAGATAGGGGGCCAGGGGTCAGGGAGGAGAGTGAAAGACCTCAGATAGGGGGCCAGGGGTCAGGGAGGAGAGTGAAGACCTCGGATAGGGGGCCAGGGGTCAGGGAGGAGAGTGAAGACCTCGGATAGGGGGCCAGGGGTCAGGGAGGACAGTGAAGACCTCAGATAGGGGGCCAGGGGTTAGGGAGGAGAGTGAAAGACCTCAGATAGGGGGCCAGGGGTCAGGGAGGAGAGTGAAGACCTCGGCTAGGGGGCCAGGGGTCAGGGAGGAGAGTGAAGACCTCGGCTAGGGGGCCAGGGGTCAGGGAGGAGAGTGAAGACCTCGGCTAGGGGGCCAGGGGTCAGGGAGGAGAGTGAAGACCTCGGATAGGGGGCCAGGGGTCAGGGAGGACAGTGAAGACCTCGGCTAGGGGGCCAGGGGTCAGGGAGGAGAGTGAAGACCTCGGCTAGGGGGCCAGGGGTCAGGGAGGAGAGTGAAGACCTCGGCTAGGGGGCCAGGGGTCAGGGAGGACAGTGAAGACCTCAGATAGGGGGCCAGGGGTCAGGGAGGAGAGTGAAAGACCTCAGATAGGGGGCCAGGGGTCAGGGAGGAGAGTGAAGACCTCGGCTAGGGGGCCAGGGGTCAGGGAGGAGAGTGAAGACCTCGGCTAGGGGGCCAGGGGTCAGGGAGGAGAGTGAAGACCTAGGCTAGGGGGCCAGGGGTCAGGGAGGAGAGTGAAGACCTCAGATAGGGGGCCAGGGGTCAGGGAGGAGAGTGAAAGACCGGGAGGACCTTATTAGCTCAGGCGATTTGCTGGATGGTGCTATCGCTAACCATCATTATCCTAGTCTTTGACTTACTATCTTCTTGTTCTTTTGACTGTGTCTTCCACGAAACAGACGTTGTTTAAATTTTTTTTTTTTTTTTTCCCGAAGCTGGAAACGGGGAGAGACAGTCAGACAGACTCCCGCATGCGCCCGACCGGGATCCACCCGGCACGCCCACCAGGGGGCGACGCTCTGCCCCTCCGGGGCGTCGCTCTGCCGCGACCAGAGCCACTCTAGCGCCTGGGGCAGAGGCCAAGGAGCCATCCCCAGCGCTTGGGCCATCTTTGCTCCAATGGAGCCTTGGCTGCGGGAGGGGGAGAGAGAGACAGAGAGGAAGGAGGGGGTGGGGGTGGAGAAGCAAATGGGCGCTTCTCCTGTGTGCCCTGGCCGGGAATCGAACCCGGGTCCCCCGCACGCCAGGCTGACGCTCTACTAAATTTTAATAAAGAAGTCCAGCTTGTCCTTTCTCCCATACATCACGCCTCCAGTGTTGTATCTTATCACAGGTTATCACCAAACCCAAGGTCCTATAGAGTTTTCTCCTATGTTAGTTCTTAAGGGTTTTTTTTTTTTTTTTTGTAGTTTTACATTTTACATGTAAGTTATTATCCATTTTGAGTTCATTTTTGTGAAAGGTATAATAAGGTCTGCATCTAGATTCTTTTTTTTTTTTTTTTTTTTTTTGCATGTGAGTATCCATTAGTTCTAAAACCATTTGTTGAAAAATTATTTCTCTATTATACTATCTTTGCTGCTTTCTGAAATATCAGTTGACTCTATGTGGGTCTCTTTCTGGGCTCTCTCTCCTGTTCCGTTGATCTGTTTGGTTTGTCTGGTCTTTTATCACTACCACACGTGATTACTGTAGCTTTACAGTAAGTCTTGCAGTTACAGAGATACGTCAGTTTCCCAACTTGACCTTCTGTTTCAATATGATATTGGCTATTTGGGGCCTTTTATGTCCCCATATAAACTTTAAAACCAATTTGCCAATATCCTCCCCAAAAATAATAACTTGCTGGGATTTTTACTGGGATTGTATCGAATCTGTACTGAAGTTGGGAAGAGCCGACACCTTTGACATTGTTGAGTGTTTCACTCCACAAACAAGGAATGTCTCTTCATATATTTTCTTCTTTGGGTTCTTTCATCACAGTTTTATCGTTTTTTAAAATATGGATATACAGGCCCTGGCTGGTTGGCTCAGCGGTGGAGCGTCGGCCTGGCGTGCGGGGGACCTGGGTTCGATTCCTGGCCAGGGCACATAAGAGAAGCGCCCATTTGCTTCTCCACCTCCCCTCCTTCCTCTCTGTCTCTCTCTTCCCCTCCCGCAGCCGGGGCTCCATTGGAGCAGAGATGGCCCGGGCGCTGGGGATGGCTCCTTGGCCTCTGCCCCAGGCGCTGGAGTGGCTCTGGTCGCGGTGGAGCGTCGCCCCCTGGTGGGCGTGCCGGGTGGATCCCGGTCGGGCGCATGCGGGAGTCTGTCTGACTGTCTCTCCCCGTTTCCAGCTTCAGAAAGATACAGGGAAAAAATAAATAAATAAATAAATAAAATATGGATATACATATTTTGTTAGACTTGTACCTAAGTATTTCAAGTGTAGGAGTGCTAAGGTTAATGGATGTGTGTGTTTAATTTCAAATTCCTCTTCTTCATTCCGGGTATATAGGAAAGCCGTTGACTTTTGTATATTCATCTTGCTTCCTGTAACCTTGCTATAATTGTGAATTAGTTCCAGGAGGGTTTTTTTTTTATTATTCTTTTTTTAATTCAGATTTCCTATATGCAGGATCATGTCAATAGCAAACAATTTTATGTCTTCCTTCCCAATCTGCCTACCTTGTATCTCCTGTTCTTGTATTTTTGCGCTAGCTAGGACTTTCACAGAATGATGTTGAACAGGAGTGATGAAGGGAGAGGTTATTGCTTTGTTCCTGATCTTAGCAGGAAAGATTCTAGTTACTTCCCACTGAGGATGATGTTAGCTGTAGGTTTTCTGTATCTGCTCTTTGCATCAGGTTGAGGAACTTCTCCTCTATTCCTCATTTGCTAAGAATTCTTATCATGAAGGAGTGTTTTGATTTTGTGAAAAGCTTTTTCTGAATCTATCGATATGATTATGCGATGTTTTCTTCTTTAGCTTGTTGATGTGATAAATTACATTAATTGATTTTTGAATGTTGAAACAGCTTTATGTACCTGGAATAATAAATCTCAATTGATTGTGGTGTATAATTCTTTTTGCATATTATTGGATTCAACTTGCTAATATTTTGTTTAGGATTTTGCATCTATTATTAATGAGAGATGTTGGTCTTTCATTTTCTTTTCTTGTGGTGTCTTTGTCTGGTTTTGGTATTAGGGCGAATGCTGGCCTTATAGAATGAGTTGGGAATAATTTTCTCTGCTTCTATCTTCTGGAAGAGATTGTAGAAAATTAGTATCATTTCTTTCTTAAATGTTTGGTAAAATTCACCCCTGGCTAGGGGTTTATTTGTTATAGTGTTCTTTTCAAAGAACCAGCTTCTGGTTTTATTATTTCTTTTTTTTTTCCCTGCTTACTTTGGATTTAATTTTCTCTTCTTTTACTAATTTCTTAAAATGGAAGCATAGATTATTGATTTTAGGATATATGTTCAATGCTATAAATTTCTTTCTAAACACTTTTTTTTGCTATATTTCACAACTTTTGATAAGTTGTTTCTCATTTCTATTTAGGTCAATATATCTTTTATTTCTTTTGAGATTTCTTTTTTGATCTATGTGTTTATTTAGAAGTATGTTGTTTAGTTTACAAGAATGTTGGGATTTTACCAGCTGTCTTTCTGTTATTGAGTTATGAAAGTAAAAGTTCTTGCCTTGTTCCTGATCTCGGAGAAAAAGTCTTCCATCTTTTACCATTAAGTAAAATGAGTTGTTTTGGTTTGTTTTTTTAAAACCACTTTATTGTAGGATGGTTGACCTGTAAAAAGATGTACATAGTTAATGTATAGAAAGTACAATGTTAGTGTAGTTTTTCATAGGTGCCCTTTATCAGACTGAGGAAGCTGACTTCTATTCCTAGAATGTTTGGAATTTTTTTATCATGAATGATACTGAATTTTGTCAAATGCTTTTTTTTTTGTATCAATGTATATTCTCATATGATTTTTCTTATTTAGACTGTTAATATGGTACATTACATGGTTTGCTTTCCAAACATTAAACCAGCCTTGCATTTCGTGATCAACCCCACTGAGATACGGTGGTCTATTATTCTTTTTACATATTACGTTGGAAGTCATGCACATTTTCTTCTTCTTTTTAAAAATATTTTAATTTTGGATTGCTTCACAGAAATGTTGGGTTGCTGGAGCATGTTAGTAATTCATGAAGCTATATTTAGTCTCAGAAGCCCTGACAGAAAAAAAATTTTTTGGAGACAATTTGCCACATCATGATGCAAGAATCCACACTAACCTGAAATATTGACAAGGAAGGGAGTGACAGCAGGGATGATTTTGACTGAATGTGGGACCCACGGAAGGGCCCATAACAAAAAAGGAGGAAAAGGAAATTTATGGTAGGGGGCAGTTTGGAGAAAAAAAAGGTGTTGGTCTTTTAAAATAATCTATTTTTAAATAATTTCAAGCTTGCATAAAATTTGCTGGAACTAGACAGAGAGCTCCCCTCCCCATGTCTCCATTCACCCACATTCCCCAGTTGCTAATATTTCACATCTGTGGAACACCGTTCTTATTTTTATTTTATTTTATTTTTTTTATTCAATGACTGGTGGGGAGGCAGAGGGACAGACTCCCACATGCACCCTGACCAGGACCCGCCCCACAAAGCCTCGTGACCCGGGCGATGCTCTCCCAATGTGGGGCTGCTGCTCCGTTGCTCAACAATGGAGCTATTTTAACACCTGAGGCGAGGCCTTGGAGCCATCCTCAGTGCTCTGGGCCAACTTGGAGCAATGGCTCTGGAAGGGGAAGAGAGAGAGAGAAAAATAGAGAAAGGAGAGGGGGAGGGGTGGAGAAGCAGGTGCTTGCTTCTCCTGTGTGCCCTGACTGGGAATCGAACCCGGGACTTCCACACACCAGGCTGACACTCTACTATTGAGCCAACCGGCCAGGGGCCTGTGGAACACCTTTCAGTACTCTGTAGGAGCATCTGTAACCAATGCTAACAGTTTGTGCCTATCTGCCTTGCACTGTGTGCTAGGTGTTACTTCAGCCGCTGTACTTGCCTCACTTAACTTTCCCAGTCACCTTCCAGGAGAGCCATTATTACCCTTGTATCACAGGTGACACTGCTGAGGCTCCCAGAAGTTCAGTAATGTGCCCAGAGGGTTCGCGGGCTAAGTGGAAGCTGCAGACCCAGACCCAGCTCCACAGCTTGTGCTTTTCCCACCACCCACTTGTTCCAGAGGCTCCGCTCGGAGTTCAGGGGACTCCAGGTGCTCGGGGACCGGCACCTCTCCGGTGGTTGGACCCTTTCCTCGCTTCATCTTCTTTCTTTCTTATTTCAGGCCCCCTCTTTTCACTGAATGCCGAGGAGATTGCAGAGGAGATAGGGAACATGTGGAGGACGATCTATAAGCTGGCCAAGACCTTCGTGGACGTGCCCGCACCCCGGCGCTTGGCAGAGAGCATGAAGTTCAAGATCGATAAGTTCAAGCAGTACCTCCCTGTTCTCAATATTTCCTGCAACCCAGGAATGAAAGACCGGCATTGGAGACAGGTACCCTCTCCTGCCTCCCTCCCCCCAGCCCCGCCCCGCCCCGCCCCGCCCCGCCCAGCTCTGCCCAGCCCCGCCCAGCCCCGCCCTTACCTGGTCCTGGTAGCTCCTTGGAAGCCAAGAACCAGGCTAGGTCAAGCTTCTCTTTGAAAGGAGAGATCTTCCTGAAGCCACGGGGCAGGAATGGGGGTGATGCCGTCTGACATTGGGGACAGGCGGGCGGGGTCAGGAAAGGGATGAGCTGCTGCTTCTCTGCATGAACAACGTGGTCCTCTCTCCTCTCTCTTTGGGGACCCCACGCGTGGTGGTTGTACCCTATTCCAGCCAGTGGCCACAAAGGCTCTCCTGCTCTGCTTTCCTGAGCCAACTGGCAGCTCAGGGTTCTCAGAGGTGACAAGGGTGCTGTTGAATGACAGTGGGAAGGAGCCTTGCTTTGTTTCTTGACCTAGGCTACAAAAAGTAAAAAATTAAAAGGAAAGTCGCATCTTTTCCTGGGGGCTCCCAACGATGCCTCGTGGCTCCTGCTTGGGCTGACGGAAGTAAGTCTCCAGTCTCCTCTCAGCCAGCCCGAGTCTATACATGAGAATAACAGGTGTCCTTCCCCGAATAAGTAGTCGGGGTTTTTATAAGCCACCCACGGTGAGGGTGAGGGTGAGGTTGGTGGTGTGGACACTCACCAGGGGATAGAAAACTCCGCTGCAAGTCTCCACGACAGGCATCACCTTCAAAGGCTAGCAGGGGCCGTGACATCCATAGACAGATTCCTCTCTGACTCAGATCCACGCATGGGAACTGAGCCCATGGTCTCCGGAAGGTCCCGCTCTGAGGGCGTACCCACGACCTTCCCGGGACGGGAGCTGGGCACTGTTGGCTGGGGTCATTCTGGTGACCCTGTGAAGCCAGGGATCTCAGGACACGAGAGAGGGGGCAGTTTCCTGAGTGGAAGGGAGCTGTCTCGGTTTCCCAGAAAGCCTTGCCGCTCAAGGTTACCTGAGGCAGGGGTGTGGAGAGGGCAGGGGAGAGGCCATCCTCGCAGATGTCCCGTCTGGAGCCGGGGCGCCCAGCACAGGGATCTGCAGACGGGCAGCCCCCCCACCTCGGTGCTTATGGGCGCCTCTCCCTGGGAACCTCGCAGCCTGATGAGTAACAAAGCGGGCCCCCTAGGACGCTGCTGCCCAATAGAAATGTAACATGAACGTCTATGTAATTTCAGCCACATTAAAAAAAAAAAAAGAGTTCACCAGCTGAAATAAATTTAATGAATACATGTTATTTAACCAAACATATCCAAAATAGGATCATTTCAACAGGTAATCAGTTCAAAAGGTGTGAAGGAGATATTTTACATTACATTTCTTTTTCATACTAATTTTTTTTTTTTTTTTTTTTTTTTTTTTTTTGGTTTTTTGAAACATGGGCACTATTACACTTAAAAACACATCCAGTTTGGACTAGTCACAGATCAAGAGCTTTGTTCAAATCTATACATAGCAAAGGCAAGTTAAGTGATAAAACTGCCGAAATCTCTTGAGTCTTTCTTACGGGCCAAGGGGCTTAACACGGTTCTGTCGTCTAGTCCTAGAAAGGGTCGGTGTGTTGTTCTTAAATCATACGCAGTGTCCCAGTGGAGCCTGAGCTCTACGTCCATCAGGCGTCCCTGATTCGACTTCCCCGAGCGGTGGGACACTCCTGATTATCAGCAGGGCTGGCAGCCTCTTCGAGACCACTCTTGAGGCAGCTGTGAGGATGCTACTGTTAACTGCCACCGGAGGAAAGACAGGACCGACACACAAGTTAGTTGCGAGAATCACACAGGCTGTTTATTACTCATGAATCCTTCTGGCGTGCCTGAGCACAGCTTAAGTAAGCGGGGCCCGTGGGCGTGCTCCTCTCAGCTGTCTTTGTTCAGAGCTCAGAGTGGCATGGAGACAGTCCACATCAACGCTGGAGTCTGGGCGACTACCTCAGCAGGGTCCTTTCACCTTTAGTACCTTCTCTGGCCAGCGCCTTCTAACAGGTGTCAATCTATAGGATTATCACCTCAAACCACCTTTTTGGGAGTTTCTCCCAGGGAATCCCCTTTTATATTAATCTATCGAAATGTTTACATCAAACCACTTTTTAAGAAGTTCTTATTTATGTTAGCTTACAGAGTTATGACACCAAGCCACTTCTTATCTATGTATAAGTTCACACACACACTAACTGGGCCTTGCTCGAAAGTCAGAGTCTGTTTATCCCATCTGCACCCACTAGATTAATTCCTATCCAGATGGCATAATTTTATTTCATTTCCTTAGTTATTTTTAAGCGTATGTTTTAATTACTTTTATATATCTTCCATATTTTTGTTTTTTGTATTTCTATATATTTAATTATTATAACATTGTATCACTACAACACATGGGGTCAGTGAGAGCCCAGGGCTAGCAGGATCAATTAAGGAATGCCGTTCTTGGGCACCTTAAGAGTTGAGGGGTGCACTTTCCAAAGGTCTGCAGTCTAGAGCCCCCGCCCACTGTACACACAGACCGGAGCGAGGGGGACAGGAAGACCTCTGGAGTTGGGGGGGGGTCCACGTCCCAGTTCTTCCCTTTTACTAACCGGATGATCTGGGCAAGAGACTTAATTTCTTTGCCTGCATTTCCTTTTATGCAAAATGGGAATAATAATACACCAGTACCTTCCTCATGGTGTTGGGAGAATGACAGAACTACATCACGGTCTTAAAACGGTGCCGATGCAGAGGAAAGTCTCAGTAAATGTTAACTACCTCTGTTATTTCTGTGACCTCAGGGGTCTTGCAGGTGTCCTCAGACTGCAGGTTGGAATGAGCTGGTTTACTCATGTGTTTGTTTTGTTTTGTTTTCACTCCATAAATATTTATTGATGCCCACTAAATGCCAGGACCCGGGGACGTGAGGCTACCTAAGATCGATCATGAGTCAGCTTTGATGACCTGTCCGGCTTCGATGTCCTTCAGTCCTGGGCTGGGGCTGAGCAGAGTCAAACCTGGGCAGGCGGTGAGGTCTCCACAGAACCTCGTTCTCCTCTAGTCCCTGTCCGTCTCTATTTTTAATTAATTTTAATGGGGTGACATTGATAAATCAGGGTACATATGTTCAGAGAAAACAGCTCTAGGTTATTTTGACATTTGATTATGCTGCATTCTCATCACCCAAAGTCCAATTGTCTTCCATCACCTTCTAACTGGTTTTCTTTGTGCCCCTCCCCCTCCCCCAACCCCCTCCCTCTCCTTCCCCCCACACCCTTGTCCATGTCTCTGAGTCTCATTTTATGTCCCATCTATGTATGGAATTATATAGTTCTTACTTTTTTCTGATTTACTTATTTCTCTCAGTATAATGTTATCAAGGTCCATCCATGTTGTTGTAAATGATCCGATGTCATCATTTCTTATGGCTGAGTAGTATTCCATAGTATATATGTACCAAAGCTTTTTAATCCACTCGTCCACTGACGGACACTTGGGCTGTTTCCAGATCTTTGCTATTGTGAACAATGCTGCCATAAACATGGGGGTGCATTTCTTCTTTTCAAACAGTGCTATGGTGTTCTTGGGGTATATTCCTAACAGTGGTATAGCTGGGTAAAAAGGCAGTTCGATTTTTAATATTTTGAGGAATCTCCATAGTGTTTTCCACAGTGGCTGCACCAGTCTGCATTCCCACCAGCAGTGCAGGAGGGTTCCCTTTTCTCCACATCCTCACCAGCACTTATTCTGTGTTGTTTTGTTGATGAGCGCCATTCTGACTGGTGTGAGGTGATATCTCATTGTGGTTTTAATTTGCATTTCTCTAATGATTAGTGATGTTGAGCATTTTTTCATATGCTTATTGGCCATCTGTATGTCCTCTTTGGAGAAGTGTCTGTTCATTTCTTTCACCCATTTTTGATTGGATTGTTTGTCTTCCTGGTATTAAGGGTTTTTTTGTGTTTTTTTTTTTGTATTTTTCTGAAGCTGGAAATGGGGAGGCAGTCAGACAGACTCCCGCATGCGCCCGACCGGGATCCACCCGGCATGCCCACCAGGGGGCGATGCTCTGCCCATCTGGGGCGTTGCTCTGTTGCATCCAGAGCCATTCTAGTGCCTGAGACAGTGGCCGCAGAGCCATCCTCAGCGCCCGGGCCAACTTTGCTTCCATGGAGCCTTGGCTGCGGGAGGGGAAGAGAGAGACAGAGAGGAAGGAGAGGGGAAGGGGTGGAGAAGCAGATGGGCGCTTCTCCTGTGTGCCCTGGCTGGGAATCGAACCCGGGACTCCTGCATGCCAGGCCGATGCTCTACCACTGAGCCAACCAGCCAGGGCCTTCCTGGTATTAAGTTTTAAAAGTTCTTTATAAATTTTGGTTATTAACCCCTTATCAGACATAGTGTCAAATATATTCTCCCATTGTGTAGTTTGCTTTTTATTCTGTTCTTATTGTCTTTAGCTGTGCAAAAGCTTTTTAGTTTGATATACTCCCATTTGTTTATCCTGTCTTTTATTTCACTTGCCCGTGGAGATAAATCGGCAAATATATTGCTGCGAGAGATGTCAGAGAGATTACTGCCTATGTTTTCTTCTAAGATGCTTATGGTTTTACGGCTTACTTTTAAGTCTTTTATCCATTTTGAGTTTATTTTTGTGAATGGTGTAAGTTGGTGGTCTAGTTTCATTTTTTTGCAGGTAGCTGTCCAATTTTCCCAACATCATTTGTTAAAGAGGCTGTCTTTACTCCAATGTATGCCCTTACCTCCTTTGTCAAATATCAGTTGTCCATAAAGCTGTGGGTTTATTTCTGGGTTCTCTGTTCTGTTCCATTGATCTATATGCCTGTTCTTATGCCCGTACCAGCTGTTTTGAGTAGAATGGTTTTGTAGTATAACTTGATATCAGGAAGTGTGATACCTCCCACTTTATTCTTCCTTTTCGAGATTGCTGAGACTATTTGTGTTCTCTTTTGGTTTCATATAAATTTTTGGAATATGTGTTCTATATCTTTGAAGTAAGTCATTGGTACTTTAATTGATATTGCATTGAATTTATAGATTGCTTTGGGTAATATAGACATTTTAATGATGTTTATTCTTCCTAACCATGAGCACGGTATTTGTATCTTGTTTGTATCTTCCCCGATTTCTTTTATCAATGTTTTATAATTTTCCAAGTACAAGTCTTTAGTCTCCTTGGTTAAATTTACTCCTAGGTACTTTATTTTTTTGGATGTAATAGTAAGGGGATTGCTTCCTTAATTTCTCTTTCTGACAGTTCATTGTTGGTGTATAAAAATGCCTCTGATTTCTGAGTATTAATTTTATATCCTGCCACTTTGCTGAATTCATTTATCAGGTCCAGTAGCTTTTTGACTGAGACTTTAGGGTTTTCTATATATAATATCATATCATCTGCAAATAATGATAGTTTTACTTCTTCTTTTCCAACTTGAATACCTTTTATTTCTTCTTCTTGTCTGATTGCTGTGGCTAGGATTTCCAGAACTATGTTAAATAAGAGTGGTGAAAGGGGGCACCCCTGCCTTGTTCCTGATCTTAAGGGGATTGCTTTTAATTTTTGCCCATTGAGTATAATGTTGGCTGTGAGTTTGTCATAGATGGCCTTTATCATGTTGAGGTATGTTCCCTGTATTCCCACTTTGCTGAGAGTTTTGATCATGAATGGGTGCTGGATTTTATCAAGTGCTTTTTCTGCATCTATTGAAATTATCATGTGTTTTTTCTCCTTCTTTTTGTTTATGTGATGAATCACGTTGATTGATTTGTGAATATTGTACCAGCCTTGCCTCCCCAGAATAAATCCCACTTGATCATGGTGTATGATTTTTTCCATATATTGTTGGATCCGGTTTGCTAATATTTTGTTGAGGATTTTAGCATCTAAGTTCATCAGGGATATTGGCCTATAGTTTTCTCTCTTTGTGTTGTCTTTGCCTGGTTTTGGAATCAGAATTATGCTCGCCTCATAAAAGGAGCTTGGAAGTCTTTCCTCCTCTCTCGTCCATCTCTTGACCACACACAATCCGCAGACTGCCCGGATCTCACGCTCCCCCGGGAAAGTGTTCAGAGGCCATCAGAGACTTTATTGAAGACCTCCCTTGGGGATATTTTTGCTTAAAAGATAAGCTAAGGCCTGACCAGGCAGTGGCACAGTGGACAGAGCATTGGGCTGGGATGTGGAGGACCCAGGTTCAAAACCCCGAGGTCGCCAGCTTGAGCGTTGGCTCATTTGGTTTGAGCAAAGCTCACCAGCTTAGACCCAAGGTCACTGTCTTGAGCAAGGGGTCACTCAGTCTGCTGAAGGACCACGGTCAAGGCACATATGAGAAAGCAATCAATGAACAACTAAGGTGTTGTAACAAAAAACTGATGCTTCTCATCTCTCTCCCTTCCTGCCTGTCTGTCCCTATCTGTCCCTCTCTCTGTCTCTGTCACAAAAATAAAAATAAGCTAAGAGTCCTATTTACACCACAGAATAAGCCCAGCACGTTAGCACACCAGGATGGAAAGAAAGGTCTTGTCACGGGAGCCTGCCACCTGCCCAGCACCCACAGATCACCCAAGAATTTGGGGTCCGCCTGTCCTAGGTGCTCATGACTTCCTCCTGCTATTCAGCAAACACTGCAGCTTCTGTCATGGACCAGACTTTGCCCCAAAGCAAATGAGACACAGTTTCAACCCAGAGAGTCTGACGGGTCTGCACTGTGCCAACTGCTGGTGAGAGACCAGCCCCCCAGTAAAGCAGAGGCCAGGCCGTGGGGACCCTGGGCTGCCCCCCCCCCCAGCTCCTTAGACCTGCGCCGTCCACATTCTGCTGCCACCAGCTGCTTGTAGCTGTTTACACATCAGTTAAAACGGAATGATCAGTCTCTGAGCCGCCTTAGCCACATTTCCAGGTCCAGCCGTCGGGTGTGACTCCTGGTCAGGGGCAGTGCCGACGCCGAATGCGTCCATCACCCCGGACAGTCCACTGGGCATCGCTGCCTTGGGCCATAAACATTCGCTTCCATCTTTTTTTTTTTTTCAGATTAGTGAGCTTATCGGCTATGAAATAAAGCCCACGGAAACCACCTGTCTGGCAAACATGCTGGACTTTGGATTCGGCAAGTTCATTGACATGTAAGGCTCTTCCTTTCCTTCAGGACACGTGTAGGTCAAGGTCCCTGCAAGTGCCCTCTGACTGCTTTTCCCCCTCCGGGTCTTACTGCCCCCTGAGAGTTTTCAGTGACCTCCCCTGCGGTTGACTGATCCCTGGCGAAGCTTACATCCCCTGGACCAGACACGGGAGTCAGAAATTTTAGTTCAAAGGGAATTTTATTTTTTAGAAGTTCCTTAAACCAGAGCTTCCAGCCCAGTGCTCAGTAATTTTGGGTTAGACCATTCAACCTTTCTGCGCCTCAGTTTCCCCTTCTTTACACACAAAAGAACAACAACAACGGCCAGGAGCAGCTGTCTGAGCTGTAACATTTCAGAAACGCGGTCACCTGGGTGACCTCTTCACTCGCGCACTCCTGGAGTCTGTGAGAATTTAGACTGTGTGGATTGTAATTTTTAGGACCAGAGAGAGTCTTGGGACCTTGTCTGTGTCTTCCTACTTCCTTCAGGGTGGCGGACGGGGGGGTGCAGAGTTGCCTGGACTGGGGGGATGGGGGACCTGTGAAGCAGCTGTGTTCAGGTCACACTTCACACGCATGGTTCTCAGGGTGAAGCCCCAGACCAGCTGCATTGACCTGACCTGGGAACTTGTTAGAAATGCACATTGTCAGGCCTGCCCCCATCTGCTGAATCAGAAATTCTGGGGGTGAACTTCCCATTCTGAGGAACTAGAACATCAACACATGAGTTTTTTGAGTTTTTTTTTTTTTGTGGGGAGTGGGGGCACAATTCAGTTCCACAGTGCCGCTAAGTGCTAAGGATAAGAAACCCTGTAAAAACACTGGAAACAGCTGGCAGGTCTTTGAATAAGATAGTAAACATCTCAGTAAAATCAAGAGCTTTTTGGTTTCTCTCAAAGCTGAGCTGAAATCCTGCCGTTGCGGTGTTTTTACTGATTTCCTCCCGTTGACCTCACGGTCACTGTATCATTTATTCGTTCTTCAGACTGGAGCCCATTGGAGCAGCGGCTAGCAAGGAGTACTCCCTGGAGAAGAACCTGGAGAAGATGAAATTAGACTGGGTCAACATGACATTCAACTTCGTCACGTACAGGGACACTGTGAGTCCGGGTCTCATAGTCCAGCCCAGGGACACTGTGAGTCTCTGTCTGATGGTCCAGCCCAGGGACACTGTGAGTCTGGGTCTGATGGTCCAGCCCAGGGACACTGTGAGTCTCTGTCTGATGGTCCAGCCCAGGGACACTGTGAGTCTCTGTCTCAGGGTCCAGCCCAGGGACACTGTGAGTCTCTGTCTGATGGTCCAGCCCAGGGACACTGTGAGTCTCTATCTGATGGTCCAGCCCAGGGACACTGTGAGTCTGGGTCTGATGGTCCAGCCCAGGGACACTGTGAGTCCCTGTCTGATGGTCCAGCCCAGGGACACTGTGAGTCTCTGTCTGAGGGTCCAGCCCAGGGACACTGTGAGTCCCTGTCTGAGGGTCCAGCCCAGGGACACTGTGAGTCTGGGTCTGATGGTCCAGCCCAGGGACACTGTGAGTCCGGGTCTGATGGTCCAGCCCAGGGACACTGTGAGTCCCTGTCTGATGGTCCAGCCCAGGGACACTGTGAGTCTCTGTCTGATGGTCCAGCCCAGGGACACTGTAAGTCTGGGTCTGAGGGTCCAGCCCAGGGACACTGTGAGTCTCTGTCTGATGGTCCAGCCCAGGGACACTGTGAGTCCTGGTCTGAGGGTCCAGCCCAGGGACACTGTGAGTCTCTGTCTGATGGTCCAGCCCAGGGACACTGTGAGTCTGGGTCTGATGGTCCAGCCCAGGGACACTGTGAGTCTGGGTCTGATGGTCCAGCCCAGGGACACTGTGAGTCCGGGTCTGATGGTCCAGCCCAGGAACACTGTGAGTCTGGGTCTGATGGTCCAGCCCAGGGACACTGTGAGTCCCTGTCTGATGGTCCAGCCCAGGGACACTGTAAGTCTGGGTCTGAGGGTCCAGCCCAGGGACACTGTGAGTCTCTGTCTGATGGTCCAGCCCAGGGACACTGTGAGTCCTGGTCTGATGGTCCAGCCCAGGGACACTGTGAATCCCTGTCTGATGGTCCAGCCCAGGGACACTGTGAGTCTCTGTCTGATGGTCCAGCCCAGGGACACTGTAAGTCTGGGTCTGAGGGTCCAGCTCAGGGACACTGTGAGTCTCTGTCTGATGGTCCAGCCCAGGGACACTGTGAGTCCTGGTCTGAGGGTCCAGCCCAGGGACACTGTGAGTCTCTGTCTGATGGTCCAGCCCAGGGACACTGTGAGTCTGGGTCTGATGGTCCAGCCCAGGGACACTGTGAGTCTGGGTCTGATGGTCCAGCCCAGGGACACTGTGAGTCCGGGTCTGATGGTCCAGCCCAGGGACACTGTGAGTCCCTATCTGATGGTCCAGCCCAGGGACACTGTGAGTCCCTGTCTGAGGGTCCAGCCCAGGGACACTGTGAGTCCGGGTGTGATGGTCCAGCCCAGGGACACTGTGAGTCTCTGTCTGATGGTCCAGCCCAGGGACACTGTGAGTCTCTGTCTGATGGTCCAGCCCAGGGACACTGTGAGTCTCTGTCTGATGGTCCAGCCCAGGGACACTGTGAGTCCCTATCTGATGGTCCAGCCCAGGGACACTGTGAGTCCCTGTCTGAGGGTCCAGCCCAGGGACACTGTGAGTCCGGGTGTGATGGTCCAGCCCAGGGACACTGTGAGTCTCTGTCTGATGGTCCAGCCCAGGGACACTGTGCATCCGGGTCTGATGGTCCAGCCCAGGGACACTGTGAGTCTGGGTCTGATGGTCCTGCCCAGGGACACTGTGCATCCGGGTCTGATGGTCCAGCCCAGGGACACTGTGAGTCTGGGTCTGAAGGTCCAGCCCAGGGACACTGTGAGTCCGGGTCTGATGGTCCAGCCCAGGGACACTGTGAGTCCCTGTCTGATGGTCCAGCCCAGGGACACTGTGAGTCTCTGTCTGATGGTCCAGCCCAGGGACACTGTGAGTCCCTGTCTGATGGTCCAGCCCAGGGACACTGTGAGTCCCTGTCTGATGGTCCAGCCCAGGGACACTGTGAGTCCCTGTCTGATGGTCCAGCCCAGGGACACTGTGAGTCTCTGTCTGATGGTCCAGCCCAGGGACACTGTGAGTCTGGGTCTGATGGTCCAGCCCAGGGACACTGTGAGTCCGGGTCTGATGGTCCAGCCCAGGGACACTGTGAGTCCGGGTCTGATGGTCCAGCTCAGGGACACTGTGAGTCTGGGTCTGATGGTCCAGCCCAGGGACACTGTGAGTCTGGGTCTGATGGTCCAGCCCAGGGACACTGTGAGTCTCTGTCTGATGGTCCAGCCCAGGGACACTGTGAGTCCCTGTCTGATGGTCCAGCCCAGGGACACTGTGAGTCCAGGTCTGATGGTCCAGCCCAGGGACACTGTGAGTCCCTGTCTGATGGTCCAGCCCAGGGACACTGTGAGTCTCTGTCTGAGGGTCCAGCCCAGGGACACTGTGAGTCTGGGTCTGATGGTCCAGCCCAGGGACACTGTGAGTCTCTGTCTGAGGGTCCAGCCCAGGGACACTGTGAGTCCGGGTCTGATGGTCCAGCCCAGGGACACTGTGAGTCTCTGTCTGAGGGTCCAGCCCAGGGACACTGTGAGTCCGGGTCTGATGGTCCAGCCCAGGGACACTGTGAGTCTGGGTCTGATGGTCCAGCCCAGGGACACTGTGAGTCTCTGTCTGATGGTCCAGCCCAGGGACACTGTGAGTCTCAGTCTGATGATCCAGCCCAGGGACACTGTGAGTCCCTGTCTGATGGTCCAGCCCAGGGACACTGTGAGTCTCTGTCTGAGGGTCCAGCCCAGGGACACTGTGAGTCCGGGTCTGATGGTCCAGCCCAGGGACACTGTGAGTCTGGGTCTGAGGGTCCAGCCCAGGGACACTGTGAGTCCCTGTCTGAATGTCCAGCCCAGGGACACTGTGAGTCCCTGTCTGAATGTCCAGCCCAGGGACACTGTGAGTCCCTGTCTGAGGGTCCAGCTCAGGGACACTGTGAGTCCCTGTCTGAGGGTCCAGCCCAGGGACACTGTGAGTCCCTGTCTGATGGTCCAGCCCAGGGACACTGTGAGTCCCTGTCTGATGGTCCAGCCCAGGGACACTGTGAGTCTCTGTCTGATGGTCCAGCCCAGGGACACTGTGAGTCTGGGTCTGATGGTCCAGCCCAGGGACACTGTGAGTCTGGGTCTGATGGTCCAGCCCAGGGACACTGTGAGTCCGGGTCTGATGGTCCAGCTCAGGGACACTGTGAGTCTGGGTCTGATGGTCCAGCCCAGGGACACTGTGAGTCTGGGTCTGATGGTCCAGCCCAGGGACACTGTGAGTCTCTGTCTGATGGTCCAGCCCAGGGACACTGTGAGTCCCTGTCTGATGGTCCAGCCCAGGGACACTGTGAGTCCAGGTCTGATGGTCCAGCCCAGGGACACTGTGAGTCTGGGTCTGATGGTCCAGCCCAGGGACACTGTGAGTCTGGGTCTGAGGGTCCAGCCCAGGGACACTGTGAGTCTGGGTCTGATGGTCCAGCCCAGGGACACTGTGAGTCTCTGTCTGAGGGTCCAGCCCAGGGACACTGTGAGGCCGGGTCTGATGGTCCAGCCCAGGGACACTGTGAGTCTCTGTCTGAGGGTCCAGCCCAGGGACACTGTGAGTCCGGGTCTGATGGTCCAGCCCAGGGACACTGTGAGTCCGGGTCTGATGGTCCAGCCCAGGGACACTGTGAGTCTGGGTCTGATGGTCCAGCCCAGGGACACTGTGAGTCTCTGTCTGATGGTCCAGCCCAGGGACACTGTGAGTCTCTGTCTGATGATCCAGCCCAGGGACACTGTGAGTCCCTGTCTGATGGTCCAGCCCAGGGACACTGTGAGTCTCTGTCTGAGGGTCCAGCCCAGGGACACTGTGAGTCCGGGTCTGATGGTCCAGCCCAGGGACACTGTGAGTCTGGGTCTGAGGGTCCAGCCCAGGGACACTGTGAGTCTGGGTCTGATGGTCCAGCCCAGGGACACTGTGAGTCCCTGTCTGAATGTCCAGCCCAGGGACACTGTGAGTCCCTGTCTGAGGGTCCAGCTCAGGGACACTGTGAGTCCCTGTCTGAGGGTCCAGCCCAGGGACACTGTGAGTCTCTGTCTGATGGTCCAGCCCAGGGACACTGTGAGTCTGGGTCTGATGGTCCAGCCCAGGGACACTGTGAGTCTCTGTCTGAGGGTCCAGCCCAGGGACACTGTGAGTCCGGGTCTGATGGTCCAGCCCAGGGACACTGTGAGTCTGGGTCTGATGGTCCAGCCCAGGGACACTGTGAGTCCCTGTCTGATGGTCCAGCCCAGGGACACTGTGAGTCTCTGTCTGATGGTCCAGCCCAGGGACACTGTGAGTCCCTGTCTGATGGTCCAGCCCAGGGACACTGTGAGTCTCTGTCTGATGGTCCAGCCCAGGGACACTGTAAGTCTGGGTCTGAGGGTCCAGCTCAGGGACACTGTGAGTCTCTGTCTGATGGTCCAGCCCAGGACACTATGAGTCCTGGTCTGAGGGTCCAGCCCAGGGACACTGTGAGTCTCTGTCTGATGGTCCAGCCCAGGGACACTGTGAGTCTGGGTCTGATTGTCCAGCCCAGGGACACTGTGAGTCTGGGTCTGATGGTCCAGCCCAGGGACACTGTGAGTCCGGGTCTGATGGTCCAGCCCAGGGACACTGTGAGTCCGGGTCTGATGGTCCAGCCCAGGGACACTGTGAGTCTGGGTCTGAGGGTCCAGCCCAGGGACACTGTGAGTCCGGGTGTGATGGTCCAGCCCAGGGACACTGTGAGTCTCTGTCTGATGGTCCAGCCCAGGGACACTGTGAGTCTCTGTCTGATGGTCCAGCCCAGGGACACTGTGAGTCTCTGTCTGATGGTCCAGCCCAGGGACACTGTGAGTCCCTATCTGATGGTCCAGCCCAGGGACACTGTGAGTCCCTGTCTGAGGGTCCAGCCCAGGGACACTGTGAGTCCGGGTGTGATGGTCCAGCCCAGGGACACTGTGAGTCTCTGTCTGATGGTCCAGCCCAGGGACACTGTGCATCCGGGTCTGATGGTCCAGCCCAGGGACACTGTGAGTCTGGGTCTGATGGTCCAGCCCAGGGACACTGTGCATCCGGGTCTGATGGTCCAGCCCAGGGACACTGTGAGTCCGGGTCTGATGGTCCAGCCCAGGGACACTGTGAGTCCGGGTCTGATGGTCCAGCCCAGGGACACTGTGAGTCCCTGTCTGATGGTCCAGCCCAGGGACACTGTGAGTCTCTGTCTGATGGTCCAGCCCAGGGACACTGTGAGTCCCTGTCTGATGGTCCAGCCCAGGGACACTGTGAGTCGCTGTCTGATGGTCCAGCCCAGGGACACTGTGAGTCCCTGTCTGATGGTCCAGCCCAGGGACACTGTGAGTCTCTGTCTGATGGTCCAGCCCAGGGACACTGTGAGTCTGGGTCTGATGGTCCAGCCCAGGGACACTGTGAGTCTGGGTCTGATGGTCCAGCCCAGGAACACTGTGAGTCTCTGTCTGATGGTCCAGCCCAGGGACACTGAGTCTCTGTCTGATGGTCCAGCCCAGGGACACTGAGTCTCTGTCTGATGGTCCAGCCCAGGGACACTGTGAGTCTGGGTCTGATGGTCCAGCCCAGGGACACTGTGAGTCCCTGTCTGATGGTCCAGCCCAGGGACACTGTGAGTCTCTGTCTGATGGTCCAGCCCAGGGACACTGTGCGTCCCTGTCTGATGGTCCAGCCCAGGGACACTGTGAGTCCCTGTCTGAGGGTCCAGCCCAGGGACACTGTGAGTCTCTGTCTGATGGTCCAGCCCAGGGACACTGTGAGTCCTGATCTGAGGGTCCAGCCCAGGGACACTGTGAGTCCGGGTCTGATGGTCCAGCCCAGGGACACTGTGAGTCCCTATCTGATGGTCCAGCCCAGGGACACTGTGAGTCCCTATCTGATGGTCCAGCCCAGGGACACTGTGAGTCTGGGTCTGAGGGTCCAGTCCCAAGGGGCTGCTATGTTGTAGATGAACAGGAATCCATTCAGAATTGCAACAGAACAAACAGAGGAAGGATCTCTAACCTCTTTTATTTTATTTTTTAATGTTCATTGAGACGTAGTTGACACATAAGTGTCAGGTGTACAGTGGGTGGATTTGATACCTTTATCGACCGCAATAGCGTTACCACAATAGCATTAGCTTACCCCTCTATCAGGTCCCATAAATATCATCTCTTTTTTTTTTCGCGTGGTGGTGGGAACAGTGAGAATCTAGTCTGTAAGCAGCGTTGAAGGCTCTAAGGCGGCGTGGTTGACCCGGGTCACTTTGCTGTGTGTTGGGATGTTTCCTGCACGGCCTTTCTGTGTTGGTTACCCTACCCCTGGGCCACTGGAGGGATGCATTTTCTTTTTTCCATTTCTAAAAAGTTTTTATGTAAAGAGAGATGCATTTGCAAATGAGAGATACCTTTTGGTTCAGAGAAATAGCTTTTTCCGAGCAGAGACTCTGAACGTGTGTCCTGAGTTGCCTCTCCCCAGCGAGGCTGCCTGTGGTGGGGGGTGGGGTCCCTCAGAAGCGTACCTGGGGTGTAAACAATACTTAGCGCTTCTCAAAAAGAAAAATTTCGTTGATTCTTCCTGCTCCTCCACTCCTCAGATGCTGGGGCGTCTGTATTTTTAGGGCGCCCTTGGTCTTTCTAATGCGCAACGTGGATTTAGAACGATAACCCTAAAGGTTCTCATGTCCCCCCCTCTCCCGGGGTCCCATGGGATGTTTTGGTGACCTCTCTCCACCGGAAGTTTCCATTGTCACAACACCTTGATTTCACTCGGATGAGAACTGTAGACAACCAGCGGGAGGGGGCAGAATCTGGTCTTGCCTCTTTCAGCAAGACTGGGCACGCGGGTGCCGGCAGATTGTTGCTGCACCGTCCGGTTGGAGGAGATGTTCTTCACTGCCGAGAGGAGCAGTTACACTAGGGGGGACCTGGGAATAATAGCTCAGTGACGCTCAGCCGATCTTTGGGTTTTGGCCGATGCAAGTACAGACAGGCGCCCGCAGCATTAGGGGGTCAAGGTGCCACTTTATGGAGACCAGACCCCCCCTGCCAGCGCAGAGCTACGAGCCGAAGGCAGATAGACTAGAAAACATATCCTAGCCCCAATTTAAGCACCAGGATGTAGGCCGGAAGGAAATCTGAGAACAGAGTGAGAAAGACCAGACCTGCCACCAGAGAATTGTCCCTGTCGGCCTCCTGGCTGTGACTGCCTAGGAGAGAAAGGGCCGTTCACGGGGCTGACCCTGGAGTCACAGTGAGTGTGACTGACCTGGAGTCACAGTGAGTGTGACTGACCCCGGAGTCACAGTGAGTGTGACTGACCCCGGAGTCACAGTGAGTGTGACTGACCTGGAGTCACAGTGAGTGTGACTGACCTGGAGTCACAGTGAGTGTGACTGACCTGCACGGGGCTGACCCCGGAGTCACGGTGAGTGTGACTGACCCTGGAGTCACAGTGAGTGTGACTGACCCCGGAGTCACGGTGAGTGTGACTGACCCCGGAGTCACAGTGAGTGTGACTGACCCCGGAGTCACAGTGAGTGTGACTGACCCCGGAGTCACAGTGAGTGTGACTGACCCCGGAGTCACAGTGAGTGTGACTGACCCCGGAGTCACAGTGAGTGTGACTGACCCCGGAGTCACAGTGAGTGTGACTGACCCCGGAGTCACAGTGAGTGTGACTGACCCCGGAGTCACAGTGAGTGTGACTGACCTGCACGGGGCTGACCCCGGAGTCACGGTGAGTGTGACTGACCTGGAGTCACAGTGAGTGTGACTGAGCTGCACGGGGCTGACCCCGGAGTCACGGTGAGTGTGACTGACCCCGGAGTCACGGTGAGTGTGACTGACCTGGAGTCACAGTGAGTGTGACTGACCCTGGAGTCACAGTGAGTGTGACTGACCCCGGAGTCACAGTGAGTGTGACTGACCCCGGAGTCACGGTGAGTGTGACTGACCCCGGAGTCACGGTGAGTGTGACTGACCCCGGAGTCACGGTGAGTGTGACTGACCTGGAGTCACAGTGAGTGTGACTGACCCCGGAGTCACAGTGAGTGTGACTGACCCCGGAGTCACGGTGAGTGTGACTGACCCCGGAGTCACGGTGAGTGTGACTGACCCTGGAGTCACAGTGAGTGTGACTGACCTGGAGTCACAGTGAGTGTGACTGACCCCGGAGTCACAGTGAGTGTGACTGACCCCGGAGTCACAGTGAGTGTGACTGACCCCGGAGTCACAGTGAGTGTGACTGACCCTGGAGTCACAGTGAGTGTGACTGACCTGCACGGGGCTGACCCCGGAGTCACAGTGAGTGTGACTGACCCTGGAGTCACGGTGAGTGTGACTGACCCCGGAGTCACAGTGAGTGTGACTGACCTGCACGGGGCTGACCCCGGAGTCACGGTGAGTGTGACTGACCCCGGAGTCACGGTGAGTGTGACTGACCCCGGAGTCACGGTGAGTGTGACTGACCTGGAGTCACAGTGACTGTGACTGACCCCGGAGTCACAGTGAGTGTGACTGACCCCGGAGTCACGGTGAGTGTGACTGACCCCGGAGTCACGGTGAGTGTGACTGACCCTGGAGTCACAGTGAGTGTGACTGACCTGGAGTCACAGTGAGTGTGACTGACCCCGGAGTCACAGTGAGTGTGACTGACCCCGGAGTCACAGTGAGTGTGACTGACCCCGGAGTCACAGTGAGTGTGACTGACCCTGGAGTCACAGTGAGTGTGACTGACCCCGGAGTCACAGTGAGTGTGACTGACCTGCACGGGGCTGACCCCGGAGTCACGGTGAGTGTGACTGACCTGGAGTCACAGTGAGTGTGACTGACCTGGAGTCACGGTGAGTGTGACTGAGCTGCACGGGGCTGACCCTGGAGTCACAGTGAGTGTGACTGAGCTGCACGGGGCTGACCCTGGAGTCACAGTGAGTGTGACTGAGCTGCACGGGGCTGACCCTGGAGTCACAGTGAGTGTGACTGACCTGGAGTCACAGTGAGTGTGACTGACCTGGAGTCACAGTGAGTGTGACTGACCTGCACGGGGCTGACCCCGGAGTCACGGTGAGTGTGACTGACCTGGAGTCACAGTGAGTGTGACTGAGCTGCACGGGGCTGACCCCGGAGTCACGGTGAGTGTGACTGACCTGGAGTCACAGTGAGTGTGACTGAGCTGCACGGGGCTGACCCCGGAGTCACGGTGAGTGTGACTGAGCTGCACGGGGCTGACCCTGGAGTCACAGTGAGTGTGACTGACCTGGAGTCACAGTGAGTGTGACTGACCTGGAGTCACAGTGAGTGTGACTGAGCTGCACGGGGCTGACCCCGGAGTCACGGTGAGTGTGACTGACCCCGGAGTCACGGTGAGTGTGACTGACCTGGAGTCACAGTGAGTGTGACTGACCCCGGAGTCACAGTGAGTGTGACTGACCCCGGAGTCACAGTGAGTGTGACTGACCTGGAGTCACAGTGAGTGTGACTGACCCCGGAGTCACAGTGAGTGTGACTGACCTGCACGGGGCTGACCCCGGAGTCACAGTGAGTGTGACTGACCTGCACGGGGCTGACCCCGGAGTCACGGTGAGTGTGACTGACCTGGAGTCACAGTGAGTGTGACTGACCCCGGAGTCACAGTGAGTGTGACTGACCTGCACGGGGCTGACCCCGGAGTCACAGTGAGTGTGACTGACCCTGGAGTCACAGTGAGTGTGACTGACCCCGGAGTCACAGTGAGTGTGACTGACCTGCACGGGGCTGACCCCGGAGTCACAGTGAGTGTGACTGACCTGCACGGGGCTGACCCCGGAGTCACGGTGAGTGTGACTGACCCTGGAGTCACAGTGAGTGTGACTGACCCCGGAGTCACAGTGAGTGTGACTGACCTGCACGGGGCTGACCCCGGAGTCACAGTGAGTGTGACTGACCTGCACGGGGCTGACCCCGGAGTCACAGTGAGTGTGACTGACCTGCACGGGGCTGACCCCGGAGTCACGGTGAGTGTGACTGACCTGGAGTCACAGTGAGTGTGACTGACCCCGGAGTCACAGTGAGTGTGACTGACCCTGGAGTCACAGTGAGTGTGACTGACCCCGGAGTCACAGTGAGTGTGACTGACCCCGGAGTCACAGTGAGTGTGACTGAGCTGGAGTCACAGTGAGTGTGACTGAGCTGGAGTCACAGTGAGTGTGACTGAGCTGGAGTCACAGTGAGTGTGACTGAGCTGGAGTCACAGTGAGTGTGACTGACCCCGGAGTCACAGTGAGTGTGACTGACCCCGGAGTCACAGTGAGTGTGACTGAGCTGCACGGGGCTGACCCCGGAGTCACGGTGAGTGTGACTGACCTGGAGTCACAGTGAGTGTGACTGACCCCGGAGTCACAGTGAGTGTGACTGAGCTGGAGTCACAGTGAGTGTGACTGAGCTGGAGTCACAGTGAGTGTGACTGACCCCGGAGTCACAGTGAGTGTGACTGAGCTGCACGGGGCTGACCCCGGAGTCACGGTGAGTGTGACTGACCTGGAGTCACAGTGAGTGTGACTGACCCCGGAGTCACAGTGAGTGTGACTGACCCCGGAGTCACAGTGAGTGTGACTGACCTGGAGTCACAGTGAGTGTGACTGACCCCGGAGTCACAGTGAGTGTGACTGACCTGGAGTCACAGTGAGTGTGACTGACCCCGGAGTCACAGTGAGTGTGACTGACCCCGGAGTCACAGTGAGTGTGACTGACCTGCACGGGGCTGACCCCGGAGTCACGGTGAGTGTGACTGACCTGGAGTCACAGTGAGTGTGACTGACCCCGGAGTCACAGTGAGTGTGACTGACCCTGGAGTCACAGTGAGTGTGACTGACCCCGGAGTCACAGTGAGTGTGACTGACCCCGGAGTCACAGTGAGTGTGACTGACCTGCACGGGGCTGACCCCGGAGTCACGGTGAGTGTGACTGACCTGGAGTCACAGTGAGTGTGACTGACCCCGGAGTCACAGTGAGTGTGACTGACCCCGGAGTCACAGTGAGTGTGACTGACCTGGAGTCACAGTGAGTGTGACTGACCCCGGAGTCACAGTGAGTGTGACTGACCCTGGAGTCACAGTGAGTGTGACTGACCTGCACGGGGCTGACCCTGGAGTCACAGTGAGTGTGACTGAGCTGCACGGGGCTGACCCCGGAGTCACAGTGAGTGTGACTGACCCTGGAGTCACAGTGAGTGTGACTGACCTGCACGGGGCTGACCCTGGAGTCACAGTAAATGTGATTAAGCTGCTTGTAAAACAGAGCTTACCTACTGTTAAAGAGAGCTTGGTAATTGTGTAGGCAGAGAGGTCCTCAAGCTTTCTTTGTTCACGTCACATTTTGTGTGTGGTACACTTTTTTGTTTGTTTGTTTGTTTCCCTCCCTGGAGACCAAAAGAAATAAATAGCTCACAGCTCTGTTTTGAAGTAATTAAGTCCAGACAATAAGTATGTGTGTCCTGCCACCTTAACAGTTGTTAAAACAAGCAAACAAACAAACATATATAAATGGGAAGAAACACATTTGTCTTTAAATAAAAGGGGGGGGTTGAGTATTGATTATGAGTTTGCTGCAGGCCCTGAGCACCTCAGCTCCTAGTCTGAGAGCCAGCACTATGGCCCAACCAGTCAGATTCACCGCTGCTCCTGCCTGAGGGAACAGCAGGAGCGCCGGTGGACAGTGTGAAGCAGGAGATTCATACCCACAGAATCAATCTGGTGTTGTTGCAGGATTCCAAAGAAACCACAAGGAGGACCAGATGGAGCGGGCAGAGCCCTTGTTACTTACATACAGGGGCAGGGCCTTTATTACTTACATACAGAGGCAGGACCTTTATTACTTACATACAGAGGCAGGACCTTTATTACTTACATACAGGGGCAGGGCCTTTATTACTTACATACAGGGGCAGAGCCTTTATTACTTACATACAGGGGCAGGGCCTTTGTTACTTACATACAGGGACAGAGCCTTTGTTACTTACATACAGGGACAGAGCCTTTGTTACTTACATACAGGGACAGAGCCCTTGTTACTTACATACAGGGGCAGGACCTTTATTACTTACATACAGGGACAGGGCCTTTATTACTTACATACAGGGGCAGGGCCTTTATTACTTACATACAGGGGCAGGGCCTTTGTTACTTACATACAGGGGCAGGACCTTTATTACTTACATACAGGGGCAGGACCTTTATTACTTACATACAGGGGCAGGGCCTTTGTTACTTACATACAGGGGCAGGACCTTTATTACTTACATACAGGGACAGGGCCTTTATTACTTACATACAGGGGCAGGACCGATGGCGGCAGGTCAGCGAAAGCTTGGCGCCCCATTGAGGGAGGCCACGGTTTTTATAGCTGAGCCCTGGGCAGTTGCTCAAGCAAAAAACTCTTTCTCTGCAGACAAGCGAGCAGACGAGCACGCAAGCTCTGTGTACGTGTTGTTCTGTCCTGCTTCTCCTTGGTGATATCTGGTGACGCGGTTCCTTCTTCCTCAGGGAAAGCTCGGCTGCAGTTTTATTACCCTCTCTTCCATAGCTCACAGCCAGGAGGCATGACCACAACACCAGGGGTTGGAGAGAGGGATGGGCCTTGTCCAACCTCAACCCTACCAACAGGAAGTAGGAATTCAGGGAGGGAAGGACTCAACTCTTCCTCCCCCGAGATGTCTAGACACCAGTTGCAATTCTGGGCTTAGGCTCTCTTTTGATTTCTGCAAAGGAGGGGGAAAATATGTGTCTTTAAGAACACTGTCACCCTGGCTGGTCAGTTCAGTCAGTGAGAGCAGCATTCCAAAACGCCAAGGTTGTGGGTTCGATCCCCGATCAGGGAGTAGATGAAAGGTGACCAGTGAATGCACAACTAAGAGGAACAACAAAGGAATGATCCCCTTTTCTCTGTCTCTTTTTCTTTATCTCTCCATCTCTCTAAAAGCAATCAATGAGATTAATTTTTAAGTAATATGTATTTTTTAAAAAAAGATCATTTTCAAGGAAGAAAATAGATAGTCCATCCCCTGTAAGACATAGATTCCTGTCCCACTGGGGTGGCTATCTAGGTTGGGGGGGGGTTCTTTTGGGACCAGCATGTAAAGTGGGAGTGTCATGATTCTGACAGGGCCAGGTATGTGTCTTTGCAGGACACGAACATCCTGTGTGCAGTCGACGACATTCAGCTGCTCCTCGATGATCACGTGATCAAGACCCAGACCATGTGCGGCTCCCCGTTCATCAAACCGATCGAGGCAGAATGCCGGGTGAGAGGAAACGAGGGTCTCGTGACATCTAGTTAGCTCCCGGTTCCTCCGAGGAGAGAGGGTTCTTAAGTTCATATAACAAACAAATTCGTTTTCTCCCGATGGGAAGTAAAAAATAAAATAAAATAACCCAAGACTAAAAACAAATCATCCAAGTAAGCGTATGGCGTGCTGAGTCTTTGCCGGTCTGCCGAAGGAGAATACGAAATGACCTGGATGTCCCAGACAAGAAACCATTTGGAAAGTATGTGAGTATCTATCTGGGCTAGTATGTGAGTAGTCATCTAGAAGGTCAGCGGAAAGTATGTGAGTATCTACCTGGGCTAGAGTCATCTAGAATGTCAGTGGAAAGTATGTGAGTATCTACCAGGGCTAGAGTCATCTAGAAGGTCAGCGGCTCAAGGGTAGGGAGGGTAGGGAGCTGGCCTTGTTGTGTCATTATTTATAGAAGTCGGTAAGCGAAGGGCGGAGACTCTGAAGTCACGCTGCCTGGGTTCAAATTCTGGCTCTCCTACTCTTTTAGTCAACACTGGGCAAGCGACTTCCCACGATTGTGTCTCAGTTTCTGCATTTGCAAAGTGTGGTGTGTGATGATATTTCCATCACACGGCTAGTAGATTAAATTGGTTTCACACACGTGAAGCGCTCGGTCCTTCACTTGTCACGATGCTCATTGTTATTGTCACTCCACCAGAACGCAGGCTCCGTGGGGGCAAGGAGTCACTCGTTTCATTTATCGCTGGATTCACCTTGCCTTAGCACAGTGACCAGAGCACGGGGGGCAGGCACGCAATAAACATTGGTTAAACAAGAGAATGAAAGAATAAATGAGTGAGTCCATCTCTGTGGGCCTGTGAGGCGGGGTGGCGAGTTAATGACTTGGATACGTGATGCTCCATCCACAGAAATGGGAAGAAAAGCTAGTCCGCGTGCAGGAAACCCTGGACGAGTGGCTGAAGTGCCAAGCCACCTGGCTCTACCTGGAACCCATCTTCAGCTCAGAGGACATCATAGCCCAGATGCCGGAAGAGGGCAAGAAGTTCGCCATCGTTGACAGCTACTGGAAGTCGCTCATGTCCCAAGCGGTAGGTTGTACCTCCCACCCACCTCACCAGCAGGGGCATGGGGTGCCCTCGGTCTGCCTTGGGCATGGCCGTCATGCCCGTTCGGATCTGTGAAGTAAACAAGACTTCTGCAAATCTGCAGGTGCTATATATTATTTCTTCTCGTTTCACGTGTTGTTATTAAGAGCTCAAACATAAATCTATGTCATAGAGGAAGTGAAATCTCACCTCCTCGGAGGTATGAACAGTTTGTGTAACTTTGCTGTTCTTCTAACAAGGTAGAAAGAAGACTATTTATTACAGGGTGATGCAATACATCTTCTTCTGACTAGTGGAGAATCCTTTTAGAATCCTTCTAGGATTCCATACTCAAGTTACTCAGTTATTTCACACACGGGTCTTCGGTACCCGTGATGACTCAGATGTTGGGGTAGGAGTCAGAAAACACTCGAAGATGACACGGCAATACCTGCTTTCACAGCGTCCGCTGTTCCGTCAGGAAACGGACTTAGAGGCACAGGAGCGATCACAGAAGTATGTGCAGAAGATTTTAGAACACAGGAGAACCATGTAGTTGCCGGGAATGTCGGGAAAGGCCTCCAGAGGAGGGGGGTGACAGACCTCAAGGTCCAAGTTCAGTGGGCGGACAAAGCAGCTGGGGTATCTAAGAAGAGATTGTATATAAATATGTACATATTTTTCCTTTTTTGAGTCAAGTGTTCTCCAATTAAGGCCTATGTATAAAGACTTTGTCTGAAGAAAACTTACCTCCCTGGTGGTTTATAGGAAGAAGAGAAACGGTCCTTCCTAGTGTTTGGCCGTTAGAGCCAGTTTGATGACAC
Organism: Saccopteryx leptura; assembly: GCF_036850995.1. Classification (NCBI taxonomy): domain Eukaryota; kingdom Metazoa; phylum Chordata; class Mammalia; order Chiroptera; family Emballonuridae; genus Saccopteryx; species Saccopteryx leptura. The sequence continues at coordinate 223,364,795 of NC_089506.1, forward strand.
CTTGCTTTCTCCAAGGTCCTATCGGTTGAGATTTTTTTGGTTGTAAGGGACAGCAGCCCACTCGAGGCAGCTCCATCCAAAAGACCAGATGGGTGTCTTGTGAATCTTAAAGGCAGAAAGCGTGCGTGCACAGGACGGCTCCGGTGCCCCAAAAATTTTCCCAGGAAATCACGGAGGGCTCTTTCTGTGCCCACTGACAGACTGTGTCCTACCCTGGCCCTGGGTCACCTCACAGAGGATGATCTTCCCACAGCAGCAGAGCCCCCCTCCTTCAAGGGGCCAGCCCCAGACGAGCCTGGAATGTCACGGTCTGCATTCCAGAATCCCAGCAGTTAAAATAGAATCGTCCTGAGTGGTCTCAGGTGCCCAGTCCACGGCCCAGTCAGCCACGGGCAGAGGAGCAGGGGTCCTGCGATGGGAGCGTTCATCTTGTGGGGTTAGGGGGCTCTTAGCCGAGCAGGGCGTCGCGAGTCGACGGGCTGGGCAGACGCTCCTATGATGACCGTTCTCAGAATCTGCGAAACACAGGGTGACTCTCACCTCTCTTGGCGAAACGCAGGTGAAAGACGCCAGGGTTCTGGTGGCCGCGGACCAGCCGCGGATGGCGGAGAAGCTCCAGGAAGCGAACTCGCTGTTGGAGGACATCCAGAGGGGGCTGAATGATTACCTGGAGAAGAAGAGACTGTTTTTCCCCAGGTGTTTATTTATTCGTCATTGTCCTTCTGTGTGGCAGGGCTGTCCTCCTGACCCCATATCTAGATAGAATTAAATTCTTCATACCGAGAGCACTTCTCCCAATCTATTTCCCGTTCTTCCCCCAGAAGACAGCTCTCAGGGGCAAGGCAGGCTATGATTGTTAATTAGAGCGAGGTGGAATGGACACCAGTGGGGCCCAATTCCACGCTTGGCCAGCCAACAGAGTAAGACGGGATCGGGCGCGTTCGGGGTGGTATGGCCGTAGACCCAGCCGACAGAATCAAATACCCAGTTAGAGGGGTAGAGTTGTCATGATTAAGAACCTGGACTTCTGTGATTATCTAGGTTTAAGGTGTACAGTTCTATGATGATCTAGGTTTCAGGTGTACAGTTCTATGATCATCTAGGTTTCAGGTGTACAGTTTTATGATGATCTAGGTTTCAGGTGTACAGTTCTATGATTATCTAGGTTTCAGGTGTACAGTTCTGTGATGATCTAGGTTTCAGGTGTACAGTTCTATGATCATCTAGGTTTCAGGTGTACAGTTCTATGATGATCTAGGTTTCAGGTGTACAGTTCTATGATGATCTAGGTTTCAGGTGTACAGTTCTATGATCATCTAGGTTTCAGCTGTACAGTTCTATGATGCTCTAGCTTTCAGGTGTACAGTTCTACGATGATCTAGGTTTCAGGTGTACAGTTCTATGATGCTCTAGGTTTCAGGTGTACAGTTCTATGATCATCTAGGTTTCGGGTGTACAGTTCTATGATGGTCTAGGTTTCAGGTGTACAGTTCTATGATCATCTAGGTTTCAGGTGTACAGTTCTATGATGATCTAGGTTTCAGGTGTACAGTTCTATGATCGTCTAGGTTTCGGGTGTACAGTTCTATGATGGTCTAGGTTTCAGGTGTACAGTTCTATGATCATCTAGGTTTCAGGTGTACAGTTCTATGATCTAGGTTTCAGGTGTACAGTTCTATGATGATCTAGGTTTCAGGTGTACAGTTCTATGATCATCTAGGTTTCAGGTGTACAGTTCTATGATCATCTAGGTTTCAGGTGTACAGTTCTATGATTATCTGGATTTCAGGTGTACAGTTCTGTGATGATCTAGGTTTCAGGTGTACAGTTCTATGATGATCTAGGTTTCAGGTGTACAGTTCTATGATGATCTAGGTTTCAGGTGTACAGTTCTATGATGCTCTAGGTTTCAGGTGTACAGTTCTGTGATGATCTAGGTTTCAGGTGTACAGTTCTGTGATGATCTAGGTTTCAGGTGTACAGTTCTATGATGATCTAGGTTTCAGGTGTACAGTTCTATGATGCTCTAGGTTTCAGGTGTACAGTTCTATGATGCTCTAGGTTTCAGGTGTACAGTTCTACGATGATCTAGGTTTCGGGTGTACAGTTCTATGATGCTCTAGGTTTCAGGTGTACAGTTCTATGATCATCTAGGTTTCAGGTGTACAGTTCTATGATGATCTAGGTTTCAGGTGTACAGTTCTATGATCATCTAGGTTTCGGGTGTACAGTTCTATGATGGTCTAGGTTTCAGGTGTACAGTTCTATGATGATCTAGGTTTCAGGTGTACAGTTCTATGATCATCTAGGTTTCAGGTGTACAGTTCTATGATCATCTAGGTTTCAGGTGTACAGTTCTATGATTATCTGGATTTCAGGTGTACAGTTCTGTGATGATCTAGGTTTCAGGTGTACAGTTCTATGATGCTCTAGGTTTCAGGTGTACAGTTCTATGATGATCTAGGTTTCAGGTGTACAGTTCTATGATGATCTAGGTTTCGGGTGTACAGTTCTATGATGGTCTAGGTTTCAGGTGTACAGTTCTATGATCATCTAGGTTTCAGGTGTACAGTTCTATGATGATCTAGGTTTCAGGTGTACAGTTCTATGATGATCTAGGTTTCAGGTGTACAGTTCTATGATCATCTAGGTTTCAGGTGTACAGTTCTATGATGATCTAGGTTTCAGGTGTACAGTTCTATGATCTAGGTTTCAGGTGTACAGTTCTACGATGATCTAGGTTTCAGGTGTACAGTTCTACGATGGTCTAGGTTTCAGGTGTACAGTTCTATGATCTAGGTTTCAGGTGTACAGTTCTACGATGGTCTAGGTTTCAAGTGTACAGTTCTATGATGATCTAGGTTTCAGGTGTACAGTTCTATGATGATCTAGGTTTCAGGTGTACAGTTCTATGATCATCTAGGTTTCAGGTATACAGTTCTGTGATGATCTAGGTTTCAGGTGTACAGTTCTATGATGATCTAGGTTTCAGGTGTACAGTTCTATGATCATCTAGGTTTCGGGTGTACAGTTCTATGATGGTCTAGGTTTCAGGTGTACAGTTCTATGATGATCTAGGTTTCAGGTGTACAGTTCTATGATGATCTAGGTTTCAGGTGTACAGTTCTATGATCATCTAGGTTTCAGGTGTACAGTTCTATGATTATCTGGATTTCAGGTGTACAGTTCTATGATGGTCTAGGTTTCAGGTGTACAGTTCTATGATCGTCTAGGTTTCAGGTGTACAGTTCTATGATGATCTAGGTTTCAGGTGTACAGTTCTATGATGATCTAGGTTTCAGGTGTACAGTTCTATGATCATCTAGGTTTCAGGTGTACAGTTCTATGATCATCTAGGTTTCAGGTGTACAGTTCTGTGATGATCTAGGTTTCAGGTGTACAGTTCTACGATGGTCTAGGTTTCAGGTGTACAGTTCTATGATCTAGGTTTCAGGTGTACAGTTCTACGATGGTCTAGGTTTCAAGTGTACAGTTCTATGATGATCTAGGTTTCAGGTGTACAGTTCTATGATGATCTAGGTTTCAGGTGTACAGTTCTACGATGGTCTAGATTTCAGGTGTACAGTTCTATGATGATCTAGGTTTCAGGTGTACAGTTCTATGATGATCTAGGTTTCAGGTGTACAGTTCTATGATCATCTAGGTTTCAGGTATACAGTTCTGTGATGATCTAGGTTTCAGGTGTACAGTTCTACGATGATCTAGGTTTCAGCTGTACAGTTCTATGATGATCTAGGTTTCAGGTGTACAGTTCTGTGATGATCTAGGTTTCAGGTGTACAGTTCTATGATGCTCTAGGTTTCAGGTGTACAGTTCTATAATGATCTAGTTTTCAGGTGTACAGTTCTATGATGATCTAGGTTTCAGGTGTACAGTTCTATGATACATCATCTTTACATTGTATCACGTGTTCACTACTCAAAGTCAAGTCTCCTTCCACCCCCATCTCTCCCTCCTTTACTCTCTTCTCCTCCCCCCCAACCTGGGATTCTTAAAAATACAGATTCCCCAGAACCAACCCCATATCACTGATTTGTAAATCTCTAGGCAGTACGGTCTTGGCATGGGAATTTTTAAAAAAAAGTTCGGCAGGTGATTCCAAAGTGCAGTCAAGGTTGAGAACCATTGCTCCATCCAATTTTTTTTTCAAAAGATAGCACCTCCCCACCCTTACCCCAACCATATTAAACTCAGAGATACCGGCTTTCGTTATTTCTCTTGCCCCCAAAGTCAAAATCATCTCCATCCTACATGCCCCAGACAGAAAATGGTGAAGGGAGTGAACTTTAGAGAAGATCCTAGGACATGGCTGGTCTTCCCCCAGGCGCCGTCTGCCTGTTGAGGAGTATAACCTTGTGGGGGAAAGGACGTTCTCAGAGATTTCAGTTGCCATCTCCCTTTGCCTGGAATAGGTTCTTCTTCCTGTCCAATGATGAGCTGCTGGAGATCTTGTCCGAGACCAAGGACCCACTCCGAGTGCAACCACATTTGAAGAAATGCTTTGAGGGCATTGCTAAGCTGGAGTTTACAGACAGTTTGGAGATTGTGGGCATGATCAGCTCAGAAAAAGAAACCGTTCCATTCAAACAGAAAATCTACCCAGCTCAAGCCAAAGTAATTTCCCTTATCCATTTTTTTTTGGGGGGGGGAACGGGGGTCTTTTCTCCATCATAGAGCAACACAGAGAGAGGCAGAGAGCATATTAGTCAAGTGTACAGATTCTGGTTTCAGTGTGCCTGGCTGTGGGACGGGTGGACCCTCAACTTAAAGACTGGGTGACTTTGGGCAGTGACTTCCTCTTTCAGGGTCTCAGCCCATTTATAAAATGGGGAGCACATGGCCATGCATGTGACACACTGAATTTGTGTCAGGATTTCAATCAAACTGGATGTGGGGACAGTGGCAGGAACTAGATCCAAGCTGGTACTGTTCAGATTTCCGTGAGCAGAGTCCAGTTACAAGTCATTCGGTCAGACACAGCTTGCTGGGGCAGGTGTGTTCAAAGGTCAGTCAAACATGGAATCAATGCCGTGTAACTCTAGTTGTTACGCATGTGTCCTTATATAATGAGTAAAGTGTAAATCAGTGCCACTCCCGCTGGACACGGCGCACCTTCACTGGCCTCACTTTGCTGGCCGTTTTATTGTTTGTTTGGTTTTTTTTGCCAACCACACATATAACTTGGAGTCAGGCCTCTCTGCCACACGTCAGCGAGCTCACGGATGCCTGCAGTCAACAGTGACAGTCACCGGAAATTCTGAAACTGAATTAGTTTGCTGCATGTTTGAATTAACCTGGAGAGCTTTGAAAGAAGCCCAGATGCTGGGTGATGTTTCACCCCAGTTGGACCCGGGAGCGGAGTCAGGCGTCTGGGTTTGTTCCCAGGTCTCCAGGTGATTCTAACTCACAGCAAATTTGAGAACCACCAGAATATCAAAAGAATGACAACCGTCCGTTAGAAAGGAGCGGTTTGTTTTATGAACGGAAATGTAAATTTGTCGTCTTCCTCCTCGAGAGGTGGTCTGTCTCAGAAAACGATGTGAAAGAAATGTTAAATGTTAAAAACTCTTTATGGCCCTGGCCGGTTGGCTCAGTGGTAGAGCATCGGCCTGGCGTGCGGGGGACCCGAGTTCGATTCCCGGCCAGGGCACACAGGAGAAGCGCCCATTTGCTTCTCCACCCCCCCTCCTTCCTCTCTGTCTCTCTCTTCCCCTCCCGCAGCCAAGGCTCCATTGGAGCAAAGTTGGCCCGGGCGCTGAGAATGGCTCTGTGGCCTCTGCCTCAGGTGCCAGAATGGCTCTGGTCACAACAGAGTGACACCCCAGATGGGCAGAGCATCGCCCCCTGGTGGGCATGCCGGGTGGATCCCGGTTGGGCGCATGCGGGAGTCTGACTGCCTCCCCGCTTCCAACTTCAGAAAAATATACACACACACACACACATAGTTTGCATCCCCAGGAGGCACGTCTCAGGGTGGCTGGTTGTGAACCCCGATGAGTGTAAACCCTGGCCCCCCCCCCAGCCCTGTCAGGAGAGGAAGCCGGTTCTGCTGAGGACGGTCTCTTCCTCCCGTCTCGCTGACCGCTGACCGGGGGCTGCCTGTCTGTCTCGCCGCAGGGCATGGTGGAGAAGTGGCTGCAGCAGGTGGAGAAGGTGATGCTCGCCAGCATGCAGGAGGTCATCAGACTGGGGATGGAAGCCTACGTCCAGGTACAGGGACCGGGGTACCCGCGAGCCAGGGTGTTGGTCCCGCGAGGAGAACTCTGGGGAGAGAGGGTTGAAGAAGAGATCGGTCCTGGCCTAGCCCCTGCGTCCAGGCACCCCTATGTCCAGGCGCCCTGTGTCCAGGCACCCTTGTCCAGGCACCCTTGTGTCCAGGCGCCCCTATGTCCAGGAGCCCTGTGTCAAGGCACCCCTGTGTCCAGGCACCCCTATGCCCAGGCACCCCTGCGTCCAGGCACCCCTATGTCCAGGCGCCCCTATGTCCAGGCGACCTGTGTCCAGGCACCCCTATGTCCAGGCACCCTCTGTCCAGGCACCCTTGTCCAGGCACCCTTGTCCAGGCACCCCTCTGTCCAGGCACCCCTATGTCCAGGCGCCCCTATGTCCAGGAGCCCTGTGTCCAGGCACCCCTGCGTCCAGGCACCCCTATGTCCAGGCACCCCTGCATCCAGGCACCCCTATGTCCAGGCACCCCTATGTCCAGGCACCCCTGTGTCCAGGCGCCCCTATGTCCAGGCACCCCTGTGTCCAGGCGCCCCTATGTCCAGGAGCCCTGTGTCCAGGCACCCCTATGTCTAGGCGCCCTGTGTCCAGGCACCCTTGTCCAGGCACCCCTCTGTCCAGGCACCCCTCTGTCCAGGCACCCTGTGTCCAGGTGCCCTGTGTCCAGGCACCCCTCTGTCCAGGCACCCCTCTGTCCAGGCACCCTGTGTCCAGGCGCCCTGTGTCCAGGCGCCCTGTGTCCAGGCACCCTTGTCCAGGCACCCCTCTGTCCAGGCACCCCTGTGTCCAGGCACCCCTATGTCCAGGCACCCCTATGTCCAGGCACCCCTGCATCCAGGCACCCCTGCGTCCAGGCGCCCTGTGTCCAGGCACCCTTGTCCAGGCACCCTTGTCCAGACACCCCTCTGTCCAGGCACCCTGTGTCCAGGTGCCCTGTGTCCAGGCACCCCTATGTCCAGGCACCCCTGCGTCCAGGGATTGGACAAAAATTAAAAATGTCTACGGTGGGAGGGTCCTCAGGTTATGACACAGTTCTGTTCCGACGACAGTCATGTCACCTGAATTCCGGTGTCAGCTGAGACAGACCCTAGCCTAATCAATCCCCTGTCCTCACACAGCTGTAAAATCATCATCTAGAATATAAAAACACAAATACATCACGTTACTGTGTATTCCTCCGCTGCCCGCCACCAGACTGCTGTGCCCACGTAGTCTGTGAGTATGATGCTCGTGGCGTTAGCCGAAACACTTGCGTCTCCGTTTTTTAAAGTTTTTAGGGCAGCGAGCATGATAAACTCTCCCAAGGTTGTATGAGGAGGCTGTTGTAACCCCAGGACCCCCGTATGCTGAGACTTCTTTACATAGGCGGGAGCAACACAGTTAACAGTTAACGGTTCACATCACAATTGCAATGAGGGGTCTGTTGGTTCCTGCTCTGTTGGGGCACCTGCCCTGAGCCGGGCAGGGAAAGAAAACGACCCTTACGTTTCAAAGACGTGTTATCGGGTACGTGATTGTAGATGCAAAAGACACCAGACAGGCTCCGTTAAGGTAAGCCTTGACCTTTGTGAGAGACAAATACCTCCCCAGGACATGACCACCCACCGCGAACTGCTTTTAGTTAGAAAGCGGGTCATTTTTGACCAGCCTGTGTGGTCACTTTAAAAGGTCTCTTGAGTTCCCAAGGTCATTGCGCAGGGCTCCCCTGAGCCTGTCGGGTTCCGTGTGTGTGACCCCTCTTCCATCCACGCGCACAACTCCGGGAAGAAGACGTCAGTCAGTAATCCCGGAGACGTCTTGTCACTGGAGGGAGGGAAGGGATGCTGCCTGTGTTAAGGCGAGGCGGTGGGGGATGTTTTTAAGACGGACAGACCCTTGACCACGGCCCCACCATACTTCCCCAGGTCTCTCGCAATCAGTGGGTCTTACAGTGGCCTGGCCAGGTGGTCATCTGTGTCTCGTCCATCTTCTGGACTCAGGAGGTGTCCCAAGCGCTGGTGGAAAACACCCTACAGGTGAGTGAGCCTGCCGTGCAGCTTGGGGAAGGGGTTCAAGCTCGCTTAGAATTGGAATGACAGACAGTTAGAGTAGCCATGTTTTCTACATCATCATCATATTCATCATCATGACATCCAACCTGGGGTGTCCCAGAAGCCAGATTTTCCTGTGGACCTTTGGACAGAGAATTTGGAATCGGGGCTGTGATGGAGTTCCCCCAGTGGGACGATTCCCACAGACCTTCCCAGACCAGAGGAAATCCTAGGCTGCAAGCTGGGTGAGATGTATCAATCAGTCTTTGCTTCCTGGTAAGATGTATCAATCTGGTGAGATGCAGGCTGGTGAGATGTATCAATCAGGGGTCAACGTGGTAGAAATTCCACGGACTGATAGGTTTCTTTCTTTTTTTTTAATTTAATTCAATCTCCTTATTTTTATCTCTTTACTTTAAATAGTATCAGACGCACAAATAATGTTGCAAAATAATACAAAGCACCATAGCTAGGTGCCCTTTCTCCAGATTGTAACAATACAAACAATTTAGGAAACCACAGTATAGTTTCCCAAAACAGGAATCCAGCACTAATGCACGATACAATATTATTATCTAATCTGTCAACCTTTCCATTGGATAATCTGAATGTAGCCGGTTACTCACCCTCCGGCCAGAGCTCTGTGTCTGGTCCGGGATTCAATCCAGGATTTGTTTATAAATTTAGCTTTCACATCTTCCATGTCTCCTTTCATCTCATAGTATTTCAGGGTTGTTTATTTTTGTCGTTGTTCCTTCTGATCTGTGGTATGATTTACACACCATAGAATTCGCCCATTTTAGTGCACAGTTCAGGCTGTTAACAAATGCCTACGTTTGTGTGACCCCCACACTCCCTCCCACCCTGTCGATAGTCACCCTCTCCCCGCACGCGAAGCCTCTGGCAACTACCACCCTGTTTCCTGCCCCTATGAGTTCTGTCTTTTCCGCAATATCATCGGAAGTGAAATCAAACCGTATCCAGTCTTTGCAGTTTAGCTCCTTCCGGTCAGCATCAGCCACTTGACCATCAGCTAGGAGCAAAGGACAAGCGGAGGGAAGGGTGGGGACACGTAGGCGTTCGGCTTCAGCCACGGGATGGTGGGAGGTGACATTCCCCCAGGAGGGATGACGGGGGGCGGGGCGGAATCCAGTTTAACCGCTTGTCCCCCCTCCAACGTCCCTCCCTGCCAGGATTTCCTGGAGAAGAGCAACGACCAGATCGCGCAGATTGTCCAGCTGGTACGGGGGAGGCTGACCGGCGGGGCTCGTCTCACACTGGGCGCTCTGACCGTCATCGACGTCCACGGTGAGCACAGCGGCTTCTCTGGTATTGCCGACGGTACAGGGACAGCAGCCCCCTCCCCTCCTCCTGGGTGGAGGGGCTTGGGGTCTCCTGACCCGTTAGAGCAGAGATTCTCCTCCTGGATGGAGGGCTTGGGGTCTCCTGACCCATCAGAGCAGAGATTCTCCTCCTGGATGGAGGGCTTGGGGTCTCCTGACCCGTTAGAGCAGAGATTCTCCTCCTGGATGGAGGGACTTGGGGTCTCCTGACCCATCAGAGCAGAGGTTCTCCTCCTGGATGGAGGGCTTGGGGTCTCCTGACCCATCAGAGCAGAGATTCTCCTCCTGGATGGAGGGGCTTGGGGGTCTCCTGACCCGTTAGAGCAGAGATTCTCCTCCTGGATGGAGGGGCTTGGGTCTCCTGACCCATCAGAGCAGAGGTTCTCCTCCTGGGTGGAGGGGCTTGGGGTCTCCTGACCCATCAGAGCAGAGATTCTCCTCCTGGATGGAGGGCGTGGGGTCTCCTGACCCATCAGAGCAGAGGTTCTCCTCCTGGATGGAGGACTTGGGGTCTCCTGACCCATCAGAGCAGAAATTCTCCTCCTGGGTGGAGGGGCTTGGGTCTCCTGACCCATCAGAGCAGAGATTCTCCTCCTGGGTGGAGGACTTGGGGTCTCCTGACCCATCAGAGCAGTGGTTCTCCTCCTGGATGGAGGGACTTGGGGTCTCCTGACCCATCAGAGCAGAGGTTCTCCTCCTGGGTGGAGGCCTTGGGGTCTCCTGACCCGTTAGAGCAGAGATTCTCCTCCTGGATGGAGGGACTTGGGGTCTCCTGACCCGTTAGAGCAGAGATTCTCCTCCTGGATGGAGGGACTTGGGGTCTCCTGACCCATCAGAGCAGAGATTCTCCTCCTGGATGGAGGGGCTTGGGGTCTCCTGACCCGTTAGAGCAGAGAGTCTCCTCCTGGATGGAGGGCGTGGGGTCTCCTGACCCATCAGAGCAGAGATTCTCCTCCTGGATGGAGGGCGTGGGGTCTCCTGACCCGTTAGAGCAGAGATTCTCCTCCTGGATGGAGGGACTTGGGGTCTCCTGACCCATCAGAGCAGAGGTTCTCCTCCTGGATGGAGGACTTGGGGTCTCCTGACCCGTCAGAGCAGAGAGTCTCCTCCTGGGTGGAGGGACTTGGGGTCTCCTGACCCATCAGAGCAGAGATTCTCCTCCTGGATGGAGGACTTGGGGTCTCCTGACCCGTCAGAGCAGAGATTCTCCTCCTGGATGGAGGACTTGGGGTCTCCTGACCCGTCAGAGCAGAGAGTCTCCTCCTGGGTGGAGGGGCGTGGGGTCTCCTGACCCGTCAGAGCAGAGAGTCTCCTCCTGGGTGGAGGGACTTGGGGTCTCCTGACCCGTTAGAGCAGAGATTCTCCTCCTGGATGGAGGACTTGGGGTCTCCTGACCCGTCAGAGCAGAGAGTCTCCTCCTGGGTGGAGGGACTTGGGGTCTCCTGACCCGTTAGAGCAGAGATTCTCCTCCTGGGTGGAGGGACTTGGGGTCTCCTGACCCGTCAGAGCAGAGAGTCTCCTCCTGGGTGGAGGGACTTGGGGTCTCCTGACCCGTCAGAGCAGAGGTTCTCCTCCTGGGTGGAGGACTTGGGGTCTCCTGACCCGTTAGAGCAGAGATTCTCCTCCTGGATGGAGGACTTGGGGTCTCCTGACCCGTTAGAGCAGAGATTCTCCTCCTGGGTGGAGGGACTTGGGGTCTCCTGACCCGTCAGAGCAGAGATTCTCCTCCTGGATGGAGGACTTGGGGTCTCCTGACCCATCAGAGCAGAGATTCTCCTCCTGGATGGAGGACTTGGGGTCTCCTGACCCATCAGAGCAGAGATTCTCCTCCTGGGTGGAGGGACTTGGGGTCTCCTGACCTGTTAGAGCAGAGATTCTCCTCCTGGGTGGAGGGACTTGGGGTCTCCTGACCCGTCAGAGCAGAGATTCTCTTCCTGGATGGAGGACTTGGGGTCTCCTGACCCATCAGAGCAGAGGTTCTCCTCCTGGGTGGAGGACTTGGGGTCTCCTGACCCATCAGAGCAGAGATTCTCCTCCTGGGTGGAGGGACTTGGGGTCTCATGACCCGTTAGAGCAGAGAGTCTCCTCCTGGGTGGAGGGACTTGGGGTCTCCTGACCCGTCAGAGCAGAGAGTCTCCTCCTGGGTGGAGGACTTGGGGTCTCCTGACCCGTTAGAGCAGAGATTCTCCTCCTGGGTGGAGGGAATTGGGGTCTCCTGACCCATCAGAGCAGAGGTTCTCCTCCTGGGTGGAGGGACTTGGGGTCTCCTGACCCGTTAGAGCAGAGATTCTCCTCCTGGGTGGAGGGACTTGGGGTCTCCTGACCCGTCAGAGCAGAGGTTCTCCCGCTGAGAGTACGGCGCGGGGTACGGGGAGACGCCAAGGCCTCTGAGTGGGGCTGTGACCGAGACCGCGATGGCCGCAGTCATTCTTGAGCCTCAGCACTTGGAGCCCTTTCCTCTCACTGACCACTGACCAGAGCTAACATTGTTTCGAGTATTCACCAGGGGGCCACGCTTTGTCCCTGGAGTTTGACATACTTCATCTCATTTTTACATACATTTCTCAGATTAAAAACCTGAGGCTTGGTCCCGGCTGGTTGGCTCAGTGATAGAGTGTCAGCCCAGTGTGTGGATGACCCGGGTTTGATTCCCGGCCAGGACACACAGGAGAAGCGCCCATCTACTTCTCCACCCCTCCCCCGCTCCTTCCTCTCTCTCTCTCTTCCCCTCCCAATGGACAGGATCCATTGGAGAAGCAACCATCTCCTTCTCTCCCCCTCTGTCTCCCCTTCTCTCTCTCTTCTCCTCCTGCAGCTGGTGGCTTGACTGGTTCAAGCATCACCCCGGGCACCGAGGAGGGCTCGGTTGGTCTGAGTCCTCGGAGATCTCCCTCCCTCCTGGGTGTCTCACGCTAGCAGGCATGGGTTCTCTGGAGAACCTGGGAAGGGGTTACACTCCTCAGGAAGGAAGGAGAGGGAGATCCTACTCAAGGACTCTTCTCTGCGGGGTTTTGGACTGTGCTATAATGAGGAAGACTCCTGTCCGAGAGCCACTAGCTAGACTGACGGGAGCAGCCCTTTGCGAAGCCATAGCCAAGATCCTAACCTTGGGCTGCTCCACTCGAGCTGAGATCTCAGTAGCACTCGCCCCGTGAATTACCTAGAACACAGTTTCTTGATTCCCATCAACCTGTCATCACCCGCTCTTCAACCTCGGGGCTCCTGTCCCTGTGAGAAAAGTCAAGTAGGCTCGCAGTTCTGTGAGAGAGAGGAGAAAACCTTAGAAATATACCCCAGCTGGTTTCTCAGACCTCGATGGAAAAAAAAAAATACATCTAACCACGAATTCTTGCCCCCCGCCCCATTAACTATGTCAAGCCAAGCTGACTGCGGTCTCCTACGATATCTTAGAGGCTTGAAACAGGGCCCCCGGGGGGATATTTGGGGATAAGACAGTAATTGGGGGTAACAACACGTAGCAGACTCCTCCAAATCAGCCCCACAAACCTTTGGGAGTGGTAACAACAGCTCTTATTTATGGAATTTTTTTTTACATGCCAGGCACAGTTCACTCATTGATTGATTTTCTTTCCCTCTCGCTCCCTGTCCCTGGGTCTGTGTGGATCTGTAGAGATATGTTTCTATAGGTGCATGGCTGTGTGTATATATATGTCTGTGTCTTTATGTCACACATATATGCATTTCATTCTCATTACAACCTGGCCGGGTAAGTCCTCTGTCACCTGCGCTTCGCAGGTGACACCACCGAGGGGGAACCAGGTTGAGGTACTTGCCCAAAGTCCCGTCGCTAGTTACTGGCGGAACCAGAATGCGGACCCGGCGGTCTGAGGTCGGCGTCTGCACTCTGGCTGCTGCGCTGGGCGGCACTGGGAGAGCAGAGAGGGCAGTGGACTCTCCCCCGGCTCCTGAAAGCCCTCGCTCCCCGGGGGGCGGATGGCGGAGCCTCACATTGTCTGAGGAATGAGAGCCTCCCCGGAAGGAAGGACGGACGTGGTCAAACCTCCTGGTCTGAGGAGCACTGGGTGGGGCTGGGCGGGTGCTCACGGCCCCGCCCTGCGGGTGTGGTCCTGTCTGCGTCCCCAGCTCGCGACGTGGTGGCCAAGCTCTCCGAGGACCGGGTCTGTGACCTGAACGACTTCCAGTGGATCTCCCAGCTGCGCTACTACTGGGCGGCCGGCGACGTGCAGGTCCGGATGATCACCACAGCGGCCGCCTACGGCTACGAGTACCTGGGGAACTGCCCCCGGCTGGTGATCACGCCCCTCACCGACCGCTGCTACAGGTACACACGCGGGGGTGACAGACAGCCCTGGAAGGTCTCCTCCAGTTTGTCACCTTCCCGCTCTCCGTTTCCGCGTCTCACAGAGTCTCAGGTGCCTCCCGTAGATACCACGGTCTCACAGATGGGCATGCAAGTGAGGCCTTAGGCCTGAAATGGGAACCCAGGAGGGGCCCTGGCCGGTTGGCTCAGTGGATAGAGTGTTGGCCTGGCAAATGAACGTCCCAGGTTCGATTCCCGGTCGGGGCACACAGAAGCGACCATCTGCTTCTCTCCCCCCTCCCCCTCCCCCTTCTCTCCCTCTTCTCCTCCCGCAGACAGTGGCTCCATTGGCTCAAGCGTCGGCCCCGGGCGCTGAGGATGGCTTGGTTGGTCTGACTGCCAGCCTCAGGCAGTGAGGATAGTTTGCTTGATTGGAGCATTGGCCCCAGACAAGGGTTGCTGGGTGGATTCAGGTTGGGCTGCATGTGGGACTCTGTCACTTAAAAAAAAAAACAACACTCAGTAAAAGTCCTAATGCAAATTAATATGGTCAAGCCAACAAGCAGAAGGTTGGTGCCTGTCCTTGAGAACAGCTCAGGCCTGGCCTGTGGTGGTGCAGTGGACAGAGCATCAACCGGGATCATTAGACCCCCGGTTCAAAACCCTGGGTTTGCCTGGTCAAGACACATACAATAAGCAAGCTATGAACAACTAAAGTGAAGCAACTATGAGTTGATACTTCTCGCTCCCCACACCCCTCCTCTCTCTCTGTAAAATCAATAAAATAAAAAAGGGCCCTGGCTATTTGGCTTAGTGATAGAGCGTCAGCCTGGTGTATGGATGTCCCGGGTTCGATTACTGGTCAGGGCACAGAGAAGAAGCAACCATCTGCTTCTCCACCCCTCCCCTTCCCCCTTCTCTCTCTCTCTCTCTCCCTCCTGCAGACAAGGCTCCATTGGAGCGAGTTGGCCCTGGGCACTGAGGATGGCTCCATGGCCTCTGCCTCAGGTGCTAAGAAGAGCTCAGTTGCTGAGCAACGTGGCAATGCCCCAGATGGGCAAAGCATCACCCCCTATTGGGCTTGCTGAGTGGACCCCCATCAGGGTGTATGTGGGAGTCTGTCTCTCTGCCTCCCCTCCTCTCAGTGAATTAAAAAAAGAAAAAGAAACGGCTCAGTAATTAACCAGAAAGCTCCCCAGTGGCAGAATCCAGATGATGCCTGAGACCCCAGAGGTCAGGAGACAGCCAGAGGCCGGGGGAGGGGCCCCGGAAGGGCGTCCCCACCCCTGTTTCAGGGTGCAGGAACCCATCCTGGACGGTGCCCACATCTCTGAGCCCCCCCCCCCCAGACTGGTGAAGACGCATGGTTGCTCTGAGCTCAGCCCAGAAGGTGCTTTGCCTCTTCCCTTGGAATTCGTAACATTAGAAATCTAGACATTGTGAACTTGTCAGTTCTGTGGATGTTCAGATTATCTTGGATTTTGTGTATTCTTGACCGTGGAATTATGTAAATTATTTTTAAAGGTACTGTGTAAGCACTTTCTCCTTTCAAAGTCCTCGGTCACTTGTTTTCCATGTTCTTCCTTCCTTCATTCACTCATTCATTACACTCATTGAACAGCCATTTCTTTAACCATCTTGTGCCCGGTGCATGACCCCCCGGGAAGCCTTAGTCTAACGGGGTGGGGATGACAGCTAATTACCCGACAGTGTGTTAACTGGAATTACAGAGGCCCGTACAGGGAGCTGTGGAGCCACAGTTAACACGTTATTTTATTTCTAACATTCACCTTGCCTCCTACCACGATGTGCCAGGAACTGTGTTAGTTTCCTGGGGACAGGAAATTGAATCAAATTGGGTCCTGGGCTCAAGAATTCATAATCTAGGCTGACCTGGCAGTGGCACAGCGGATAGAGTACCAGCCTGGATGCTGAGGACCCAGGTTGGAAACCCCGAGGTCGCTGGCTTGAGCGCAGGATCATAGACACGACCCCGCGGTCACTGGCTTGAGCAAGGGGTCACTGGCTTGAGCAAGGGGTCACTCACTCTGCTGTCGCCCCCACCCTCCACCCCCGTCATGGCACGTATGAGAAAGCAATCAGTGCACAACTAAGGTGCTACAACAAAGACTTGATGCTTCTCCTCTCTCTTCCTTCTTGTCTGTCTGCCCCTCTCTCACTCCGTCTCTCTATAAAAATATTTTTAAAAATTAAAAAGAATTCATAATCGAGTAGGAGAAATACATTTATTTTCACCATTCCCTTAGTATCCTTGGTCTTTGGAATGTGGAGTTGATGAGGATTTCTTTATCTGATTCACTCACATAAGTATATATTCATTCATTCATTCATGTCATCCCTGGTCCAGACCCGTGGTGACGGGTGCCACCCCTGCCCCGGGCGCTGCATTAGGCCCTGAGGTGGCAGAGTGCAAAGTAAAACAACCCTTCACAGTGATGGTCACACGGTCAGGGTCAAGCTCTCAACCCTCTGTCTGAGTGGAAACAAAATGAGCCGCGAGCCAGTCTCCTTCCTGCGTCTGAGCACTCAGCTCCGATCTCTTCTTCCCTTCCCCCCCTCAGGACGCTGATGGGGGCCTTGAAGCTGAATCTTGGGGGTGCCCCGGAAGGTCCAGCCGGGACAGGCAAGACAGAAACCACCAAAGATCTGGCCAAAGCTCTGGCCAAGCAGGTAGGGAGATGCTGTCCCTCCCCACCCTCTCCTCCCGTCCCTCTCTGGGCCCCTGTCCGGGTAGGTCAGCGTGAGGGTCAAGACGGGTCAGTCAGTGTGACAGGCAGCGTGGGTCCCAGCTCCTCCTGGGGACGGGAAGCAAGGAGCCCCCCCCACCCCTGTTTCAGGGTGCAGGGACCCATCCTGAACGGCGCCCACATCCTCTTTCCCCTCTAGTGCGTGGTCTTCAACTGCTCCGACGGCCTAGATTACAAAGCCATGAGCAAGTTCTTCAAAGGGCTAGCCCAGGCGGGAGCGTGGGCCTGCTTTGACGAGTTCAACAGGATCGAGGTGCGCCTGCTGCGGGGGTCCAGGAGGGCTGGACATGCGGTGGGGGGATGGGAGGGGGGCCTCTTCTGATCGAGGTGCGCCTGCTGCGGGGGTCCAGGAGGGCTGGACATGCGGTGGGGGGATGGGAGGGGGGCCTCTTCTGATCGAGGTGCGCCTGCTGCGGGGGTCCAGAGGGCTGGACATGCGGTGGGGGGATGGGAGGGGGGCCTCTTCTGAGTTCTCAGTTCCTGAGGGGTGGGGTGTCTCGTGTCTCTTCCGTTGGCTTTTGCAAAGAGTGGGTTCTCGATGAACTTAAAACAAACACAGCCCCAAGGATACAGATGCCTGTTTTTATCATCATCGTATCCGTTCCTTCACTAAAGCTCATTCAGAGCTCGCCTGGGCAGCCACTTTGTCAGATCCTCTGCCGACGCTCATGATTTACAGGCGTGTGGGGAGGAGGCTTTCACTCTGCACGCTGAGGGTCGGGCACAGGGCAATGACAACTAAACGGAACAAACAGAATGTGACAGAGGCCCGGAGGAGAGGCACCAAGGAAGTGTCCCAGCAGAGGGTGCGATTCCTTCCGTCTGGGTTTGAGATCAGGACGTAGAAACAGCCATTTAAACCGATAAACCGTGTTCACACGTGTGCCGTGGGTCAGGCGTTGCGGAAGCCGCTGGGAGGAGGAGGAGATATATGGAAACCACACACACACGATTTTTTCTTTCTTTACCAGAAGCCCAGTCGGTTGTGTTTCCTCGTCCTGGTTCTCAGACGACTGGGTTTATTTCTTCTTTGCTGAGGGAAGGGGCCTCCGGCAGAGAGGGGTGGATGGTGACGGTGGTCAGAGCGGGAGCCCCCCCCTCAGCTGTCCCTTCTCGCTCGCGGTGGTCAGAGCGGGAGCCCCCGCTCAGCTGGCCCTTCTCGCTCGCGGTGGTCAGAGCGGGAGCCCCCGCTCAGCTGGCCCTTCTCGCTCGCGGTGGTCAGAGCGGGAGCCCCCACTCAGCTGGCCCTTCTCGCTCGCGGTGGTCAGAGCGGGAGCCCCCCCCTCAGCTGGCCCTTCTCGCTCGCGGTGGTCAGAGCGGGAGCCCCCCCCCTCAGCTGGCCCTTCTCGCTCGCGGTGGTCAGAGCGGGAGCCCCCCCCTCAGCTGGCCCTTCTCGCTCGCGGTGGTCAGAGCGGGAGCCCCCACTCAGCTGGCCCTTCTCGCTCGCGGTGGTCAGAGCGGGAGCCCCCCGCTCAGCTGGCCCTTCTCGCTCAGCTGGCCCTTCTCGCTCGCGGTGGTCAGAGCGGGAGCCCCCCGCTCAGCTGGCCCTTCTCGCTCAGCTGGCCCTTCTCGCTCAGCTGGCCCTTCTCGCTCGCGGTGGTCAGAGCGGGAGCCCCCCCCCTCAGCTGGCCCTTCTCGCTCGCGGTGGTCAGAGCGGGAGCCCCCTGCTCAGCTGGCCCTTCTCGCTCGCGGTGGTCAGAGCGGGAGCCCGCCCCTCAGCTGGCCCTTCTCGCTCGCGGTGGTCAGAGCGGGAGCCCCCCGCTCAGCTGGCCCTTCTCGCTCGCGGTGGTCAGAGCGGGAGCCCCCTGCTCAGCTGGCCCTTCTCGCTCGCGGTGGTCAGAGCGGGAGCCCCCCCCTCAGCTGGCCCTTCTCGCTCGCGGTGGTCAGAGCGGGAGCCCCCCGCTCAGCTGGCCCTTCTCGCTCGCGGTGGTCAGAGCGGGAGCCCCCCCCTCAGCTGGCCCTTCTCGCTCGCGGTGGTCAGAGCGGGAGCCCCCCGCTCAGCTGGCCCTTCTCGCTCGCGGTGGTCAGAGCGGGAGCCCCCCGCTCAGCTGGCCCTTCTCGCTCGCGGTGGTCAGAGCGGGAGCCCCCCGCTCAGCTGGCCCTTCTCGCTCGCGGTGGTCAGAGCGGGAGCCCCCCGCTCAGCTGGCCCTTCTCGCTCGCGGTGGTCAGAGCGGGAGCCCCCCCCTCAGCTGGCCCTTCTCGCTCGCGGTGGTCAGAGCGGGAGCCCCCGCTCAGCTGGCCCTTCTCGCTCACGGTGGTCAGAGCGGGAGCCCCCCACTCAGCTGGCCCTTCTCGCTCGCGGTGGTCAGAGCGGGAGCCCCCTGCTCAGCTGGCCCTTCTCGCTCGCGCCAGGTTGAAGTGCTGTCCGTGGTGGCCCAGCAGATCCTCAGCATCCAGCAAGCCATCATCCGGAATCTGAGGACGTTCATCTTCGAAGGCACCGAGCTCTCGCTGAACCCGACCTGCGCCGTCTTCATCACCATGAACCCCGGCTACGCAGGCAGGGCCGAGCTGCCCGACAACCTCAAGGTAAACGCCCGCGGGGGAGACTGTGAGGGGGGCGCGCTCACGGGACGTCCGGAAGCCACCTCCGGAAGGGAAGCCGCCTGCCGGGGCCCGGTGACACTGTCGGGCTGGAAGTGGAGTCCCGGAGAAGTGTGGGTGGCGGTCAGACGGTGTGCATCCCTGGAACAGGACCGCCCCGTCTCGTGGGGAGCTGAGGGGTGTGGGGGGAGGGGTGGGTGGAGATGCTCGTACTAACCAACTGGCAAACGGGAAACAACGTCCCTTAGAACAAGGGCCTCAGTTTCTGTTGTCTCGGGGGTCAGACAAGTGACAAAGCCGCTGGGCATGGTCGGGACTCTGGAGCAAGCCCCACCCAGAGGCAGCTGGCCTGACAGAAATGCTCAGATCACCTCTTATTTTATTGTTGTTATTGTTCAAGAGAAGCCAGACATTTCAGTTTTTACATAAAATCTGGTTTTTAATTTCTGACTCAATGTACCAAAAAAAAAAAAAAAAGAAAAAAGAATGAGCGTCAGCCAAACAAAATATATCTATTTATAAGAGAGCATCCAAGTTGACTTACAGAGGACACTCTGGCCAACCGAGGCTGCACCACACAGCTGTCCCCCCACCCCCGCCCCGCGCCCCCCGCCCCCCCCCCCAGGGTCCAGTGTGTGAATCCGGGTTCTGAGCGGCTGTTTCTCCTCCAGGCCTTGTTCCGGACGGTGGCCATGATGGTGCCCGACTACGCCCTCATTGGAGAGATCTCTCTCTACTCGATGGGCTTTCTGGACTCCAGAAGGTGCGTGACCTTGGTCCTCTGGTGGGGGCTCCAGAGGCCCGAAAGGAGCGGCTTTCTTGTGTGGGGGTGGATTCGAGGGGGGGAGGGGGGGGGGAAGCGTCAGAACAGAAAGAAATGGAGAAACGGGTTTCCGCTCACGAGGTGACCCGAAGGCACCGACCCCATCCCTGACTGGGAGGTGACCCAGATACCCCAGAAAATGCCTGCTCTTTCTTCATGTACAGCTGGACTTCTGCGAGTGAAGACAGCAGCCCCTCATCTCCCTGCTGCTCCCCGAAACGTGTGTGTGTGTGTGTGTGTGTGTGCCACACGCACAGACACGAACGCACACACACATTTCTGACTGGCTGAGGCGAGACTGGAAAACATGAAATTACTCCAAGATTGGAGGGGAAACTTTAATATAATGTAGAGTTCACATTTTTTTTTAAATCAAGGAAACATTTACTTTAACTTCAACCAACTGGGAATGGCTCATTCCAGTCTTTACCTGGTTTTCCAAGACCCCCCCCCCCCCCAATCTGTGTCTTTACCACATGCGGCTAGAGTTATTTTTTCTTTTTTTTAATTCAGTGAGAGGAGGGGAGGCAGAGACAGACTCCTGCTTCACCCCAACCAGCAAGCCCACTAGGGGGCAATGCTCTGCCCATTTGGGGTGTTGCCTTGTTGCTCAGCAACCAAGCTTTTCTTAGTGGCTGAGGCAGAGGCCATGGAGCCAACCTCAGTGCCCGGGGCCAACTCGCTCCAATCAAGCCATGGCTGCAGGAGGGGAAGAGAGAGATAGAGAGAAAGGAGAGGGGGAAGGGTAGAGAAGCAGATGGGTGCTTCTCCTGTGTGCCTAGATTGGGAATCAACCCCAGTACTTCCACACACTGGGTCCGACGCTCTACCACTGAGCAGTCGGCCGGGGCAAGTTCGAGGGTTACTGTACTTCCTTAGCTCATTATGATGACTCTGTTAGAAGGCCTTCAAAGACAGGGCTCCCTCTCCAAGTCGACGGGCAGGCCCGGTTTCTGCACTCGTCAGGGCGCGACGATGGTGAGGGCGGGTGCCGAGTGGGACAGGGTCCTCTCGGCGGGGGGTGTGTGTGTGTGTGTGTGTGTGTGTGTGTGTGCAGACTCCTGTCGTCCCCCCAGCCTCGCCCAGAAGATCGTGGCCACCTACCGCCTGTGCTCGGAGCAGCTGTCCTCGCAGCATCACTACGACTACGGCATGCGGGCCGTCAAGTCCGTGCTCACCGCCGCCGGCAACCTCAAGCTCAAGTTCCCCGAGGAGGAGGAGAGTGTCCTGCTGCTCCGGGCCCTGCTGGACGTCAACCTGGCCAAGTTCTTGGCTCAAGACGTCCCTCTGTTTCAGGTGCGCGGGGGGCGGGGGGGGGGGAAGGGGGGGACTCAGCCTCTGCGGGCGACACCGCTCCGTCTCCCGACGGCCAGCGCCCCCCCCTCGCCAGGTTCCCTCCCCCCGAGCGCACGGTGATGACGGCAACCACAGGATTTCTGTCTGGTTCCCCGTTTTCACAGAGATGTTTTCACGGACAGGAGAGTATTCACTATTAGGTGTGGGTCCCTGTTTTTATCAAATGCAATAACTAGTTTCTTTTTTCTTATTATTTTTTATTAAATTTTTTAATGTATTCTGTTGACACGGATTCAAATGTGCCCACACAATATAACACCCTCACACCCCCCACCAGCAACATGCCCTTTGCCCCCCCGACCCTGAGTCCCGCCCCCCTCCCTCTGGGACCTGCTGTCCTATTACCTGTATCTCTGTGTCACTAATCCCTTCACCTTCTCTGATACTATCCCGTTCATCCCCCTTCCCTCTGACAGCTGTCCCTCTGCTCCCTGTGACCCTACCTCTGCCTCTATTTCGTTCCTCAGTTCACTTTGTTCATTAGATTCCACATATACGTGAGATCATATGATATTTGTCTTTCTCTGCCTGGCTTATTTCACTCAGCATAATAGTCTCTAGGTTCACCCACACTGTCACAAAAGGTAAGATTTCCTTCTTCCTCACAGCCGTGTAGTATTCCATTGTGTATATATGTACCACTGCTTTTTAATCCACTCGTCCACTGACGGACATTTGGGCCATTTCCAGATCTTGGCTATTGTGAACAATGCTGCCATAAACATGGGGATGCATTTCTCCTTTTGAATTACTGTTTTGGGGTTCTGAGTATATATTCCCAAAAGTGGTATAGCTGGGTCAAAAGGCAGTTCAATTTTTAATTTCTTGAGGAATCTCCATACTGTTTTCCACAGTGGCTGCACCGGTCTGCATTCCCACCAGCAGTGCAGGAGGGTTCCCTTTTCTCCACATCCTCGCCAGCACTTATTCTGTGTTGTTTTGTTGATGAGCGCCATTCTGACTGGTGTGAGGTAGTATCTCATTGTGGTTTTAATTTGCATTTCTCTGAGCATTTTTTCATATGCCTATTGGCCATCTGTATGTCCTCTTTGGAGAAGTGTCTATTCATTTCTTCTGCCCTTTCTTTAATTGGGTGGCTTACTTTCCTGTGGCTTGTGTAGCTAGTTGAGTCTGGGTTGGTCTCTCACTGGTTGTGTTGGTTGTGGGTTCTTAGGTTGGCATCAGCCGTTCTTTGCAGCCTGCTCTGGGCTAGCTGCCTGGAGCTACTGCTCTGTTTGCTGTTTGTGTCTGTGTTCTCCGTGCCTGGTTCGTGTGGGAGGGGCCAACCTGTGTGTAAAGATCCGTTCCTCCTGCTTATAGCTGACAGCAGCTCCGTAAAAGCCCCAAGCTCTGTAAGATTTGCCTCCACTTTCAGCGGCTCCTCCTCCTCTTGCAGCTGCCGGGTCTTCCCACAGAGTCTTGTATAGAAAGACTGAGGTGTGGGCCCAGACTGGCCTCACCCCACCAACCCCTCCACCGGTTGCAATCTTGATGGGTTGGAGCAGCTGAGGTTGGGAGTACAACATGAGTGGGACCCCATCCTTCAGGGGTCTCTTGGTCAGGCAAGTGGCCCCTACTCCAGAGCCTGATCCCTCAGCCACTGCTGGACATTCAAATTCCATTTCTCCCCAGCAAGGTGAGCAGATCGAGTGTGGCCGACAGCCCCCTCCCTGCAGAAGTTCTTACAGCTGCTGAGACTGGTCTCAGGGAGGAAGATTAAGAGAGTCCTCCCCACCCCACCCCCGGAAGTGACTAAGCCCCTTGAATGGACCCAACAATAGACTTGTGGGTCCATTGGAGCCTGTTGTCTGTGCTCCGAGCCTCTCTCCCTTCCCCCTGTGGAATCTGGCCCACAGGGCAGGATGTCCAGCGCCCAGGCCCGCTGACTGTGAAGCTCCACCCTGCCCAAAGCACATGAGCCGCTGTGCCCGTGCTGATCACACAGAGTGGAACTCAGCCGGGCCCGGTGTCTGATGATCCCTCCCTTAGAACACGCAACCAGCAAGGGCCGTTAGGTCCTGAGCCGATGCCCTCGGACGCTGGCCTCCGGATGTGCCAGCCCTGGGTCTCCCTGGCAGGAACCCGGCGCAGACCATTGGGAGACACTGCCCATGACTGGCCCTCAGCACCCTTCTTAGAGCCACAAGCAATCCAGAGTTTGCGGCTGCCTCTGCTGGGCCCAGGTGCACACGGGAATACCAAGCCGCACACCTAGGCTGACATTTACCCACACTGGAGCTGGGGGAAGGTCGGCAAAAGGCCAAGGTTCCCTGAGATCTGGAGCCTGCAGCCTCTCTTGTTGGGCTCGGCCATTGAAATATGTAAAATGTCCGGTAGAGTCTAGAGCAGGGGTCCCCAAACTTTTTACACAGGGGGCCAGTTCACTGTCCCTCAGACTGTTGGAGGGCCGGACTATAAAAAAAAAACTATGAACAAATCCCTATGCACACTACACATATCTTATTTTAGGGTAAAAAAACAAAACGGGAACAAATACAATATTTAAAATAAAGAACAAGTAAATTTAAATCAACAAACTGACCACCAATGGGAACTATGCTCCTCTCACTGACCACCAATGAAAGAGGTGCCCCTTCCGGAAGTGCTGCGAGGGCCGGATAAATGGCCTCAGGGGGCCGCATGTGGCCCGCGGGCTGTAGTTTGGGGACCCCTGGTCTAGAGCCTGCAGTGATGCAGGGATTAGGAAGGGTGGGGGGTGGCCCCCACCCCTCAGCCCCGGGTGTCAGTCTGTCCAGACTGTTCTTACAGACCGCAGTAGGGTGCTGTCCAGACTGTTCTCACAGACCGCAGTAGGGTGAGGCCTGCAGGAGTCGGGCGGGTGTGGCCTCTGAGACCCAGCGCCGGGTCTGCCCACAGTCCAGACAGTTTCTACTGAGACCCCTTGGAGGTGGACAGACCAGCCTCAGACTCGGGAGCGTGGGGGGGAAAGCTCCGGCCTCAAGGCCAAAAAACTGAGTCGCTGACGCACCCCCCGCGTCCTGGCTGACCCCTCGGAACAGCCCGGTGTCCACGGGGCAGGAGCAGGAGGGACTGCTGAGGGCGGGGCAGCTGCTACCCCCCCAGGCCCATGCTCTCCGAGGGGACGCTGCACCCAGGAAAGACGGCGCCCGCAGGACCGGGAATGACTCAGCACGGGGGGTCACAGGGGTCCGGTGGCCGCCCCCCACGGACTCTCCCTGGGCCTCCAACCTCCCCCTCCCCTTCCACAACTCGGTCCCCGCAGCCCTCCCTGCACCAGAGCCCGGGCTACGTGGCTGTGGACCAGCTGTTCCGCGCTGGCCCTTTAAGATGAACCTGCGTCTCTGAGAGCTCCCTTCTTTCTCACAGACAGAAACCCTGGCTCTTTCCACCACCAGACGTTACGTGAGCACCTCTTCCAGGCTCGGGGGCTCCAGGCTGGGGTGCCAGGCCTGGGCTGAGGTCCCTCCCCGGTCAGGGAGAACCCTCCTCACAGCTGAGATGTCCCTCAGGACCCTCCTCACAGCTGAGATGTCCCTCAGGACCCTCCTCGCAGCTGAGATGTCCCTCAGGACCCTCCTCGCAGCTGAGATGTCCCTCAGGACCCTCCTCGCAGCTGAGATGTCCCTCAGGACCCCTGGACAGCTGAGATGTCCCGCAGGACCCCTCCTCACAGCTGAGATGTCCCTCAGGGCCCCCTGGACAGCTGAGATGTCCCTCAGGACCCCTCCTCACAGCTGAGATGTCCCTCAGGACCCTCCTCACAGCTGAGATGTCCCGCAGGACCCCTCCTCACAGCTGAGATGTCCCTCAGGACCCTCCTCACAGCTGAGATGTCCCTCAGGACCCCCGGACAGCTGAGATGTCCCGCAGGACCCTCCTTGCAGCTGAGATGTCCCTCAGGACCCCTGGACAGCTGAGGTGTCCCTCAGGACCCTCCTCACAGCTGAGATGTCCCTCAGGACCCTCCTCACAGCTGAGATGTCCCTCAGGACCTCCGGACAGCTGAGATGTCCCTCAGGACCCCCAGACAGCTGAGATGTCCCTCAGGACCCTCCTCACAGCTGAGATGTCCCTCAGGACCCTCCTCACAGCTGAGATGTCCCTCAGGACCTCCGGACAGCTGAGATGTCCCTCAGGACCCCCGGACAGCTGAGATGTCCCTCAGGACCCTCCTCACAGCTGAGATGTCCCTCAGGACCCTCCTCGCAGCTGAGATGTCCCTCAGGACCCCTGGACAGCTGAGATGTCCCGCAGGACCCCTCCTCACAGCTGAGATGTCCCTCAGGGCCCCCTGGACAGCTGAGATGTCCCTCAGGACCCCTCCTCACAGCTGAGATGTCCCTCAGGGCCCCCTGGACAGCTGAGATGTCCCTCAGGACCCCTCCTCACAGCTGAGATGTCCCTCAGGACCCTCCTCACAGCTGAGATGTCCCGCAGGACCCCTCCTCACAGCTGAGATGTCCCTCAGGACCCTCCTCACAGCTGAGATGTCCCTCAGGACCCCCGGACAGCTGAGATGTCCCGCAGGACCCTCCTTGCAGCTGAGATGTCCCTCAGGACCCCTGGACAGCTGAGGTGTCCCTCAGGACCCTCCTCACAGCTGAGATGTCCCTCAGGACCCTCCTCACAGCTGAGATGTCCCTCAGGACCTCCGGACAGCTGAGATGTCCCTCAGGACCCCCAGACAGCTGATATGTCCCTCAGGACCCTCCTCACAGCTGAGATGTCCCTCAGGACCCTCCTCACAGCTGAGATGTCCCTCAGGACCTCCGGACAGCTGAGATGTCCCTCAGGACCCCCGGACAGCTGAGATGTCCCTCAGGAACCCCCGGCCGGCCGCCACTCGCTCCTGGGACCTGGGCAGCCCTTCCCGTGTCTCCGCCCTTCCTACCGGTCTCGGTGTGGCTTCTCCTGTGATCCTTGGTTATAGAGACGCCTCTTCCTTTAGTCCAGTGTGGGGTTTTCAAGAGGGTTGTCCTTAAATTAAGCTGTAATCCAATCTGCTCCTGGGAGGTGGCAGTAGGAACGTCAGCCAACTCTGCGCCATCCTGGAATTTTTAAAATTAGTTCCCTTTTATAATTATTTGAATGCCTCTCTTCTTTACTGGGTGGTAAGCACCATGAAAGCAGACCATCATGACTGTCTTGTTCATTCCTAGTACCGTGAAGGGCAGACAGCACCGGCTCATGAAATATTTGCTGGCTTTTAACATTATTTGGGAGGGAAATCATGGTGAGAAGCTCGTGTCAGAGTTTCTTATGGTGGATGAGTTTTGAAGCAGGAAAAATGAGGTTTGGGATTTTTTAGGACAATGTAGAGGATAATTAACCCTTTCTCCCGTATCTCAAATTCTGATTACCAGGGAATTATATCGGATTTGTTCCCGGGAGTCGTTCTTCCAAAGGCAGACTACAAGGTTTTTACGGACGTACTGAATGAGAACATCAGAAAGATGAAACTCCAGCCAGTACCTTGGTTTATTGGGAAAGTCATCCAGGTGGGTTCCTTGGACCCGTGTGGGCGTACACCGACATTACTGTTTGTTCAAATCAGGAATTATCAAGAATTGTGCACATTGGAATCACGGCAGTGACCAGAGGTGCCTGGAGAGAGGGGGAGGGGGAGATGAGGGCGCCTTATCTGTTATGCCTGCCCTTCATTTCTGAGTTGAAGCTTAAAACCTAGTATTTTCCCATCACCATTTTCCTTTGGGCTTCATTTTTTTTTTTTTTTTTTTTTTTTGTATTTTTCTGAAGCTGGAAATGGGGAGAAACAGTCAGACAGACTCCTGCATGCGCCCGACCGGGATCCACACGGCACGCCCACCAGGGGCGATGCTCTGCCCACCAGGGGGTGATGCTCTGCCCCTCCGGGGCGTGGCTCTGTCGCAACCAGAGCCACTCTAGCGCCTGGGGCAGAGGCCAAGGAGCCATCCCCAGCGCCTGGGCCATCTTTGCTCCAGTGGAGCCTTGGCTGCGGGAGGGGAAGAGAGAGACAGAGAGGAAGGAGGGGAGGGGGGGTAGAGAAGCAAATGGGCGCTTCTCCTGTGTGCCCTGGCCGGGAATTGAACCTGGGACTCCTGCACACCAGGCCGACGCTCTACCACTGAGCCAACCGGCCAGGGCCCATTTTTTTTTAATTTGGGGAGCGGTCTTCCTTTTGGGGGCCCTGGGCTTTGAACTAGTCAGGTCTGTCTCAGTTACCAATGATAGAAACCCAACTCAGAACGCCTTCACAAACATGAACAGCAGGACTCAGGTGCTTAGAGAACACCTCTCTTCCGTTCTGGGCTACCTCTCTCTCTGCATTAAAGCTTCGTCCTCAGTTGAGACCCCAGCAGCCTCAGACTGAGATTGTCCCAGATTCAAGCTCAGAAGAAAAAAAAAAGAAAGAGCATCATTCTCTCCAAGTGGCTTCAGCCAAAGCCCCAGGACTGGATGTGAAGGGTGTCGATCGTCAATGGCTTTCCTTGAACCAATGACAGGGAAGGTCATTTATATTCTACAGAGTGAGGCCTGGCTCAGAAAATACATTTCCTCTCCTGAGAGTATGATCAAGTCAGGACAGCATGTAGGCTTCAAGAAGGACGTTTCCTGACTGACCAGGCGGTGGCGCAGTGGATAGAGAGTCGGACTGGGATGCGGAGGACCCAGGTTCAAAACCCCGAGGTCACCGGCTTGAGTGAGGGCTCATCTGACTTGAGTGGGGACTCACCAGCTTAAGCCCAAGATCACTGGCTCTTGATGCCTGAGGTCACTGGCTTGAGCAAGGGGTCACTCGCTCCACTGTAGCCCCCCAGCCAAGGCACATATGAGAAAACAATCAATGAACAACTGAAGAGACTAAGGAGCTACAACAAAGAGTTGATGATTCTCATCTCTCTCCCTTCCTGTCTGTCTGTCTCTATCTATCCCTCTCTCTGTCTCTGTCACACACACACACACACACAAAAAGACGTTTCCAATAGAAATGCAATTTGCTAAATTGACTACTGGTTTGTTTGTTTTTTCTAGCAGAGGGGAGGAAGTACTGGGGAACTGAGGGATAAAGGTGGTGAGATGGAGAAGTACAGACTGGTCATTGCAAACTATTCGCAGGGATGCCAAGTGCAGCAGAAGGAATGTAGTTAACAGAACTGGGATAACTGGGCGTGGTGCCAGGTGGACAGGGGAGTCGTTGGGGAGAAACTTGTAAAGTATCTGATCTGTCTAACCGTGTGCTGTCCACCCGAAACTCATACAAAGTGACATGGAATGTAAAGTGTAATTAGAAAATATTTTCATGTAAAAATAAAAAATAAAAATAAGCCTGACCTGTGGTGGCTCAGTGGCTAACACGTCGACCTGGAACGCTGAGGTCACCGGTTTGAAACCCTGGGCTTGCCCGGTCAAGGCACCTATGGGAGCTGAAGCTTCCATCCCCTTCTCTCTCTCTCTCTCTCTCTCTCTCTAAAATGAGTAAATAAAGTCTTAAAAAAAATTTTTTTAATTAAAAATAAAATAAAACCTAAAAGTCCTGGCCGGATAGCTCGGTTGGTTGGAGCATCACCCGGAGCAGGGAGCTTGGCAGTTGCATTCCCCCCTCAGGGCACAGAGAGGAGCAGCTCCATGTTTCTGCCTCTCTCAAATAAATGAATAAATAAAAATTAAAAATGAAATGAACCAATCAAAAAAACCCCAAAAACAAAACAAAAGAAGCAACCCGCGTGGAGTAATGAGCAGAGCAGGGTCCTGCAACCGAGAGACTTTGTATTCAAATTCCGTGTCTGCCACCCGCGAGCCCGGCAGGTGACGGACCCTCTCCTGATCTGGAGATTCCCGCCAGGAGACAGCGGTTCGTGACACCTGCACGGATGAAAGGAAATGAGTTGGGTTCGTCACTTGATGCTTCGCACACGAGAGTGTAAATCATAGTAACTAGCAGTTCCAGTCTCTTAGGTAATCCGAGGCGCACACCTCTGTGCCTTCATCCAAAAGACACACGAACGATGGGCCCTACAAGTGGCTGTGGTTCCTCAGAGGCGGGGTGGGACCAGGGGGGTCCCCCGGCACCCCCCTCGTGCCTCGTCGACGTCCGACTGTCCCGCGGTTCCGGGAGGCGTGCCACGATGAGCCTCTCCCGTGTCTCCTCTCAGATCTACGAGATGATGTTGGTGCGGCACGGCTTCATGATCGTCGGAGACACCATGGGGGGCAAGACCTGCGCCTATCAAGTCCTGGCCGCCGCCCTGGGCGACCTACACGCAGGTACGTCTCGCGTCCCCAGCTTCCAGGGAGGTCGGGACGCCTCGGTCATCTGGCTCCGTGGCGATCAAGCCAGGCTGGCTGTTTGTTTGTTTGTTGTCTGTTTTGGCCATCCCTGTATTGTGATGTCGAGCCGGAGAGAGAATCTGGCTCGCAGGTGTCCTCTAGCAGAAAACAAAGGGGTAGGGAGACCTTCCAACAAGATTCTTTTTTTCTGAAGTTGGAAACGGGAAGGCAGTCAGACAGACTCCCGCATGCGCCCCACCGGGATCCACTCGGCATGCCCACCAGGGGGCGACGCTCTGCCCATCTGGGTCATTGCTCCATTGCAACCAGTGCCATTCTAGCACCTGAGGCAGAGGCCAAGGAGCCATCCCCAGCGCCCGGGCCATCTTTGCTCCAATGGAGCCTCGGCTGTGGGAGGGGAAGAGAGAGACAGAGAGGAAGGAGAGGGGGAGGGGTGGAGAAGCAGATGAGTGCTTCTCCTGTGTGCCCTGGCCGGGAATCGAACCTGGGACTCCTGCACGCTAGGCCGATGCTCTACCACTGAGCCAACCGGCCAGGGCCCCTTCCAACAAGATTTTACGTGACCAGCATGAAGGCTGGAGGGATTTTTCCCAATTGCTGAACAATTGGCTTCTCCAGAAGTTTCCCAGTGAGAGAAATTCCCGCCACTGCCCTAAACAGAAGTATTCCATTTTTTATTTTCTTATTTTTTAGTGAGAGGAGGGGAGGCAGAGAGACAGACTTCTGCATGTGCCCTGACTAGGGCCCACCCAGGAAGCCCACTAAGGGGGCGATGCTCTGTTGTGCTCTGCAACCAAGCTCTTCTCATCGCCTGAGGCAAAGCCATGGAGCCATCCTCAGTGCCCGGGGACAACTCGCTCCAACTGAGCTGCGAGAGGAGAAGAGAGAGAAGGAGAGAGAGAGAGAGAGAGAGGGAGAGAGAGAGAGAGAGAGAGAGAGAGAAGCGATGGGGGGAGGGTTGGAGAAGCAGATGGTCACTTCTCTGTGCCCCGATCAGGAATCAAACCCAGGACATCCATAGGCTGAGCTGATGCTCTACCAGTGAGCCAACCGGCTAGGAAACAGAATTATTCTAAAAAACAAAATTGTTGCATGGTTTCTTTTCTTTCCATTTTTTTTCCCTCTTTTCTCTCTCTTTTAACATAAGAGGATAACATCTCAGACTTTTGAATCAGACCCAGACCTTAGGCAAACGACTAAACCTCCTTTAGTCCCAGCCGTCAATGGGATTCATGTGAGAATCACATGGGATTATGCAGGTCACTGACCAGCACAGTTCCCACTCAGCAAATGGAAGCCATGTTTATTGCTTGTTTTTTTATAAAACACCAGCCTGGGAGTTGAAAGCAGTTTCGTGTTGGTTATGGTGACATGATAACCTAGGATCATCAAGTGGCTGTTGGGTTTTTGAGGTTTTTGTTTTTGGGGATTAACTTGGCCTTCATAAGTGAGTTATAACCATAATGACTTTGAAATGTGAATAAAGTGTAGGAAAACTAAATGAAGAGAAAAGTAGGCTACCCCATTTCTCTGCTTTGGGATTCTGCAGAAACGGTTTGGAGTTTTTTGTTGTTGTTTTTTTTTTAATTTAATTCATGGCTTAGGCATGCCAGCATCTCCTTACTCTGAAGGTTCAGTAAACATGTGGTTGTTTTCTGTTATCAAATACTTGTTCTGTGCCATCCATCCGTCCGCCTGGACATTCCCGTTGGCCCCGGTGCTCAGGGGATGCTTACTGACCAGCTAACAGAGAGGATCAGGGGCTCACTGGCCCTTTGGGTAAAGTGACCATCGTTTCCCGGAACCTTCCACTTGTCGGCTGCTGCCTCCACTCAACCCACGCTGAGGCTCTCGGGGTGACCGCGAGGGCCTCCCGGTCCGTAAAGAGGCCGACAGTGCGGCTCCTCCCGCCTTTCCCGCCAGAACTGCCCAGGCCTGTCCCCGGGGTCTTCCTGGCGCTGCGGCCCTGTTTGAAACGGGCCTCAGAAGGAAATACAGCCAGAAACGAGTAGTTGTGACAAACGTAACAATCGAAGGCATTGCCGAGCTAAATACCCCAATCTTTAAAACAACAACAAAAAGCTGAGCACACATTTTATGAAGCTGCTCCTTGGACGGCACGGTATGTTCATTACGGTCAGTTGGTCTTTTTTTTTTTTTTTTTTTTGTATTTTTTCTGAAGCTGGAAACGGGGAGGCAGTCAGACAGATTCCCACATGCGCCCGACCAGGATCCACCCGGCACGCCCACCAGGGGGTGATGCTCCGCCCATCCGGGGCGCCGCTCTGTTGAGACCAGAGCCACTCTAGCGCCTGAGACAGAGGCCAAGGAGCCATCCTCAGCACCCAGGCCAACTTTTTGCTCCAATGGAGCCTTGGCTGTGAGAGGGGAACAGAGAGAGACAGAGAGGAAGGAGAGGGGGAGGGGTGGAGAAGCAGATGGGCGCTTCTCCTGTGTGCCCTGGCCGGGAATTGAACCCGGGACTTCCGCACGCCAGGCCAAAGCTCTACCGCTGAGCCAACCGGCCAGGGCCTCAGTTGGTCTTTAAGGTCATATTATCTCTCGTCTAATGTTCGAGTGTCACCAGAGCCTGTGTAATTCGGGTCGGACCTTCTCTGCCCAGCCAACCAGATGGAGGAGTTTGCCGTGGATTACAAGATCATCAACCCCAAGGCCATCACCATGGGGCAGCTGTACGGGTGCTTCGACCCAGCCAGCCACGAGTGGACGGACGGCGTCCTCGCCAACGCCTTCCGGGAGCAGGCGTCCTCTACGTCTGACAGTCGCAAGTGGATTGTATTTGATGGGCCAGTGGATGCCGTTTGGATTGAAAATATGAACACCGTTCTGGACGACAATAAAAAGGTAGCTCTGGCGTCTGAGACCACGTCTGCGTGGGCTTTAGGATAGGGACTCTTTTTATTGAAGTGAGGGATTGATGAAAGCCCTATAATAAAAAAATGTATTAGATGAAGAATACATGCCCCACCAGGAAGTGACAGTTATCAAATATTCATGAATTAGGCTTCTGTTTGTATTCATAGCAGGTAAGCTATGTGTGTTTAGAGACATCAATTGCAGTGAGTTGGCCCCAGGCGCTGAGGTTGGCTCCATGGCCTCTGCCTCAGGCGCTAAAAATAGCTCAATTGCTGAGCAATGGAGCAACACCCCAGATGGGCAGAGCGTCACTCTCTAGTGGGCTTGCTGGGTGGATCCCGGATGGATGAGGGAGTCTGTCTCTCTGCCTCCCCTCCTCTCTCTGAATTAAAAAATAATAATAATAGAGACGATGTTAAGTGGTTAAAAACCTCGGTGCTGGCATCAGATTGGGCCACTAACTTTACAACTAAACTGTTCTTCTGTGGGCAAATGACATCCCTTCTCTGAACCTCAGTTTCCTCATGAGTTGAAACGTTGTAATAGAATAGGAGTGTTGGTCATTCAATAAGGTAGCACACAGGACCTGCTCTACATATAGGATGTGGTTTGGTTATTTGTCGCTATACAACAAACTACCTTAATCCACAGTGACTTAACACAGTCATTTACTTTGCTGTTGATATTGTTGAAGGGCTCACCTGGGCTCAGCTGATTCTCGTGAGATGAGCTACCCAGCTGCTGCGAATGGCGGGTCCACATCTCAAGTGGCTTCTCCACTCCCTGTCTGGGGCTCATTCCTCCTTAACCTCTCTCTCCCTCTCTCTCCCTCTCTCTTTCTCTCTCTCTCTGTCTCTCTCTCCCTCTCCCTCTCTCCCTCTCTCTCTCTCTCTCTTTCCATCTTCCCTCCCTGCCTCCCTCCTTCTCCAATAGCACTTTGTCCTCCAGACCTCTCCACATGGGTCGGGCTTCTCACTGGGTGGTCTCAGGATTGTGGCGCTTCTCCCGTGGGAGCTGATTTGCAAGAGGCAGTAGGCGAACATTTCTGGGAAATTAGGAGCTATGCTTGGAATGGACACAGCTCTACTTTCTCTGAATCCTGTCGGTCAAAGAAGTCACAAGTCCTGCCCAGATTCAAGAGAATGGAGAAATATAGACTCTTTTTTTTTTTGGATGGAGGTGGGCAAGGTCACACTGCAAAAGTGCAGGTGGGGAAGGAGGTACCATTGCAGCCGTCTTTGGCGGTGCAGTCTGTCACACGGTGTGCAGTGCGGCTAAAGAGCTTGGACTCTAGAGCTAGACACCTGGGTTCAGATCCTGCCTGGCCACTTACCAGCAGACCAGCTCTTTCGTTTCTCTGTGCCTCAGTTTGATCACCTATAAAGTGGGGATAATGATGTCTACCTCACAGCGCTGTTAGGAAGACAAGTTAATATTTGCAAACGGTTTGTTAGTGCCTGGCATAGAACACATGCTGTACAACTGTTAAAATAAAATGGATTCCCCTTTCAAGGAAGATTTTTTTTATATACTAACTGTATCGTTCTCACATCGATTTTCCTACTGTGTTTAAATTTCACAAGATGAAGAGTGTGTCATGCTCACAATGGAAGACCTCCTTATCGAAATTATACATACGCTAATTACAGCATGTGCATTATTTTGACTAAATAACAACTAAAAATAGAAACAATTTTTACTACCTGAGATGCACTCTGTTATTAGTTTATTATACAAATGTATCTGTTGGTCTTAAGATGGAAAGCATAAGAAGTCATCATCAATGATGTCCCTGATGACTCTGCGTGGCTTTGGGTGTAAGTGATACTGTCACAAGTATGGGTATATTTTATTGTTCTTGATATTCAAAGATGACATGGCTGGTGGTGTCATTCCCATACAGCTGGGACCTTCCTGGGGGACATGTAGTGACCTGTTTCTAAGAGTGTTTAATGCAGACCAGGTCATATGCAGGGACATT
Source organism: Saccopteryx leptura (assembly GCF_036850995.1). Taxonomy (NCBI): domain Eukaryota; kingdom Metazoa; phylum Chordata; class Mammalia; order Chiroptera; family Emballonuridae; genus Saccopteryx; species Saccopteryx leptura. Next base: position 223,399,298 of record NC_089506.1, read on the forward strand.
TTTTAGCCACAACTTATTATGAGTAGCAAGGAACAATGGGGCTTCCCCTTTTTCCCTGAGAGCCGCAGGTCACAGGCTGTCTATGGCTTCAGCACCCCCTGGAACTACCTGTGGGCACATCGGAAGTAGAACCACTTAGTCTGTCGTTGGAGGGAGGCTGTCCTAGGCGTTTGCACAGCTTTCTACAGGGAGCTGCCCGCTCAACACGAGGACTTCCAACGGCCTTTCCTTCTGTTCTAAAAAAAGAGTTTTATGGAGATATTTTTTATCATTCTAACCCTTGACCGGTCCATGGGGGAATTCCAAAGGAAGTCTTTTGTAAAAGCAAATAAAACAGGAGGAAGGTGTGCTGTTACGTTCCAGGGTAAACACTGAGAAAGGAACCGTAAACCTTGGTGTGGTCTGGTAGCTTTTCGATCCTTCGTAAGGCTGCCATTCAGAGACTCTCTACCTCTGTTTAAAACCACAGCTCTCCCGACCCTGACTGAGCGTTCGGCAGCCTGCTCTGCCATGTTATTTTTCTCCAGAGCACTTTGGCTGTTTTATATACTATATAGATTTTGCTTATCTCCACTCTTCTCTCAGCAAAATGTAAACCCCTGGAGGACACGAACTTTTGACTGTTTTATTTATACACCTGACACATAGTATGAACTCAACACATATTTGTTGAAGAGATTTCTTCTTTTTCTCCTCCTCCACCTCCTCCTTCTTTTCCAAGTGAGAGCAGAGGAAACAGAGAGACAGACTGCTGCATGTACCCTGACCAGGATCCACCCAGCAGCCCCCAGATGGAACTGATGCTCTGCCCATCTGGGGCCATGCTTGCAACCAGGCTATTTTTAGCACCTGAGGTGGTGGCTCCACAGAGCCATCCTCAGTACCCAGGGCCGATGCGCTCGAACCAACTGAGCCATGGCTGCGGGAGCAGAAGAAAGAGAGAAGAGAAAGGGGGAGGGGTGGAGAGGCAGATGGGTGCTTCTCCTGTGCGCCCTGACCGGGAATTGAACTCAGGACATCCACACGCCGGCTGACGCTCTACCACTGAGCCAACCAGCGAGGGCCTCTTGAAGGGATTCAAACCATCCGTGTGTCCACTGAGGCCTGCCGCTTGCAGACAGAGTCCCACCCCTCTGCTTTCTCCTCCAGCTGTGTCTGATGAGCGGAGAGATTATCCAGATGAGCTCCAAGATGAGCCTGCTCTTCGAGCCCGCCGACCTGGAGCAAGCCTCTCCAGCCACTGTGAGCAGGTCAGTCCCCTCGCACGGGCACCCCGGGGGACAGTGTGGCCTGGCTGGCCCTCAGCAAGGGGCACAGGCTCGAACGATCCACGAGTGAAGCCTGGCTGCTCGCAGACAGTGTCTGTATCGTCCCCTTAGCATCGCTGCCAACTCAGTCCTCAGTCCACATCGCCGCCGAGGGTCTCAAATTGGGCGAGCACTTTGGAGACGAGTTTGACTTCCTCTACCTCCTACGCTAGAAAGTGCACACGTCTCCTGACGCAGCGAGTCTGCCCCTCAGTGTGTACCTCACATCTAGACACCTTGGCCCGTGTACAAGAATGTTTATAGGGGCACGGTTCCCAGGAGCAAGTACTTGGAGACCATCCAAATGCCCATTAACCGGAAAGAATCAATGTGTCATAAAGTCACAAATTGTAATATATATGTAGCACTCAAAAGAAATGTGTAACCCTAAGTTAAATAGATTAAGGAGACAATCTTAGCAATATGACGTATAAAAGGAAGCCCCCAATATTACATAGAGTACAGAGCTCCTTTTTAAAATGGTTAAAAACTAAAATAAATATATGTACATTTTGGGAACATACAGAGATGCTATAAATACCATATAAGAAGGAAGAAATCGGAGAATGGGGGAAGGTGGGATTTAATTCGCTATGTTACCTCAGGTAGGGAGAGCCAGGGGACGGGGTAGAGGTGACCACGTGGTTAGAAGGTTGTCGTCAAGATCCTAGCTACGGTCTGGGTGGTAGGTTCATGGGCACTTACTACATTATTGAAACAATGATCTAAGAAAGGCAGTATAGGGCTAATGATGCATGTGCCAGGGGTGTTACATTAATCCAAGCCTGTGCACTTGGAGTCCATAGAGAATAGAATAGGATAGGATAGGATAGGATAGGATAGGATAGAATAGAATAGAATAGAATAGAATAGAATAGAATAGAATAGAATAGAATAGAATCCAATAGAATAGAATAGAATCCAATAGAATAGAATAGAATAGAATCCAATAGAAAAGAATAGAATAGAATAGAATCCAATAGAATAGAATAGAATAGAATAGAATAGAATAGAATAGAATCCAATAGAATAGAATAGAGTAGAATAGAATAGAATAGAATAGAACAGAATAGAATAGAACAGAATCAGCCCACATCCCCAAAGACAGTGTGAGGTCAGAGAAGAACACATTAGACCACGTCAGACCATCTTAGGCTCCCAACTTAGTGCGCTAGGTGCTGGCTGTGTGACCACTGCCAAGTCACTTTAGCCTCTCTAAGCCATGGTCCCACATGACTAAAACATAGACCGTAAGGAAAAAGTATTTAGAGATGAAGGCTATTAGGACCTAGCAGAGTCCTGGCATGCAGGAGATCAATACCTGATAGTTGGTGTTAGTAACAAACGAGAGAGCACCTGTGTGTGACAGACAGAAGAGGGACACGTGCTGCATGAAATGTTGCACATCGTGCATGGTGACATGGCAACTATGATGATGACAACAGTTTCCATTGACTAGAGTTCTCTACGTGCTGGGCATGGCACTAAACTCTTCATTGGCATTTTATTTCAACCATTTTTTTTGTGTGTGTGTGACAGAGACAGAGAGAGGGACAGACAGGGACAGACAGACAGGAAGGGAGAGAGATGAGAAGCATCACTTCTTTGTTGTGGCTCCTTAGTTGTTCAATGATTGCTTTCTCATACATGCCTTGACCGGGGAGCTACAGCAGACCGAGTGACCCCTTGCTCGAGCCAGTGACCCTATGCTCAAGCTGGTGAGCTTTGTTCAAACCAAATGAGCCCGTGCTTAAGCTGGCGAATGCAGGTCTCGAACCTGGGTCCTCCGCTCTATCCACTGTGCCACCGCCTGGTCAGGCTTATTTTAACCATTACAACAGCCTTATGAACGACATATCTTTTGTATTCCTCAGTATGTAGACAAGGACATAGAGGAATTTCAGAGACAGTAGAGAAACCTTGCCCAAGGTCACTAAATTAGTAGGATCTGGGGCTGGGGTTCAAACCCAGGTCTCTCTGGCTCCCCAAACACACGCTTATCATCGTTGGTCTCCACCAAATCCTGAGAAAAAGAAACCTGTGCCCCGTCCCTGTGTCCCGGAGCCAGTGAGGATCGGTGACCTGACTCAGCTCAGCCCCTCCTCAGCTGACCGTGCGGGTGGCATGTGCCTCACCCCCGTGCGCCCGAGAGACCCAGCGGGGCTCTGTCTGTGCCCGTCAGGTGCGGGATGATCTACATGGAGCCCCATCAGCTGGGCTGGAAGCCCCTGAAGGATTCCTACATGAACACCCTGCCCTCCAGCCTCAGCGAGGAGCACAAGGAACTGGTGAGCCCCCGGGGTCCCTCCCCCCCCACCTACACGTCACCTCCAAGACCTTCGAGGAGAACCCGCCCCTTCATCATTACGGAGACACGAGGAGCGGGGGTTTCCCACCTGCCTCCAGTTACCTCGATTCTCCCACTTTCTTCTGCCCGAGGTGGGGGGGATGGCGTGGCAAGGTCCAGTCTTCCTTTCTTCTACCCTATCCATCACTCCCCACCCCCCACCCCCGTGGAGAATTCTGGTGCTTGTTCTGTGTGATGGTGGGAATGCCAGCCCTTCCTTGTTGCACCACTAGCGGAAGTGGCCCTAGAAGTTGCTCTGGAGGTGGATTGAGTCAGGAAGAGCTGTGTTCCTCTCCGCACTGCCGAGCCAGCCACCCCTTGCTCAAGCCAGCAACCTGGGGCTCAAGCCAGTGATCTTGGGCTTCAAGCCAGTGACCTCTGGACTCAAGCCAGTGACCATGGGGTCACATCTATGATCCTACGCTCAAGCTGGCGGGCCTGCGCTCGGGCGGGTGACCCCGCACTCAAGTCCAATGAGCTCATGCTCAAGCTGGCAACCTCAGTGTTTCAAACCTGCATCCTCAGAGTCCCAAGTTGGCTCTTTGTCCACTGTGCCACCACCTGGTCATGCTTAACCTCATTTTCCAATAATATCTTTAAATTTCACTTTCTACTTTTCAGGTCAATGACATGTTCATGTGGCTTGTCCCGCCCTGCCTGGAGTTTATTCGCTTCCAGTGTAAGCTTGTGGTCCAAACGTCCCCCACCCATCTTGCCTTCTCCATGATGAGACTGTACTCCTCTCTGCTTGGTAAGTGCTACCTAGGATTTATTTTTTTAGTTAAGTGAGAGGAGAGGAGGTGGAGAGACAGACTCCCACGTGCGCCGGGACTGGGGTCCACCTGGCAAACCCCATACAGGGCGATGCTCTACCCTTCTGGGGCCGGCTGCTCCGTTGCTCGGCAACCGAGTTATTTCAGCACCTGAGGCGAGGCCGTGGAGCCATCCTTAGCACTGGGGCCAACTTGCTCAAAGCATTTGAGGGAAAGAGAGAGAGAGAAGGAGAGAGAGAAGGGGAGGGGGTGGAGAATCAGATGGTCAGTTCTCTTATGTGCCCTGACCGGGAAATGAACCCAGGACTTCCACGTGCCAGGCTAACGCTCTACCACTGAGCCAACCAGCCAGGGCGCTGCCTCTGTGATTCTTAAGCCGGATGGGGGTGGGTTGTGCCTTGGCTATTTCTTTTGTTCAGACCCAATTATTCCCCTCCGTGACTTACAGTGAGATCAACACTTTGACCTAGAACAAGCAAGCCTTTGAAGTGTAGATCGTCGAGCCTGGTGGACAGAGTCCATGATTTTGGCTTTAGCCTTGATGTTGGAGTGATTGCCTGGGTGTTCTTGTTGTGCAAATTATTCTATCCTTTCTCAAACTCATATCTGGCATCTGCACGACGGGAGTTTTCATTTCTTCCCTTCTTTGCCTAACAAGGATTTCCTGGAGGAAAATGAATTTAGATGATTTAGTGTGAATGTACATGAGAATAAAAACGTTCTGAAAAAATAAGATAGGAGGTTAAGACGACATATAATTACAAAAATCTGAATTCGCGAAACACACAGATAGACTCTAAGAGAACTAAGGGCTCACTGGTCGACATAACTAGGGAGCTTTCCCAGGACGCAGGAAGTACGCAAATTATAGAACCACTGGATTAGACGTCCTGGAGAGGTTTTCCCTGTAACTTCACATGAGTCAAATTTCATTCCATTCTACCGGAAATGGCAACAGATTGTGTCCCTTTGGAAAACTTCCATTGGATGCCCTTTCTTTCTCACGAAAGAAATTCATGTAATTCAGATTCGAGATGGACGTATCTCCGTACAACTTCTGCTACAACATGTTTTCTAAGCCCGTTTCCTCCAATAGGTGTACAACAAAAACGTCACATGGTGAGCAGCGGAGTGGAGACTTCCTTTAGCAATGAGTTCTACAATTAAATTACAATGTTACAAAAGCACACAGATTGCCTACAGTATCATATATGCATTATTATTTGTAAATGTTGCATATTTTCCCAGGCTCCATTTTTTTTAGTGTATTTTTTAGTGTAGTCTCTTCCCCCAGGAAAGAAGGCACCAGCGTGAGAAATGGACTCGTTGTCCCCAGCTCGGAGTGCTCTAATCTCCTGCCTTCCCAAATCTATAGCTATAAATACTCTCAGAAGTGTGCAAACACACACAGCTACTAAAAATTGGGGGGGGGGGCTGGGTTTGAACACACTCAAATCTGATTTCAGAACTCCACTTTTTACTCTGTCAGCCTGAAAATGCAAGATTATGATAGCTGTGATTAACAAGACCTTGAAATTAAAAAATCAATACATATTTTTTAGCCTTTTATTTTGAAATAATTTTACACTTAGAGAAAATGCTGAAAGGGAGTCACAATATGCCTTCACCTGGCTTTTTAAATGCTGACACCTTACAGAACCCAGGAGCCGTGATCAAGGAAATGAACCTTGATGCCTACACTGCGTGATAGGCTTTCTTCGAATTTTAGCAGTTTTCCACAAATCTCCTTTTCCCTTTCCGGAATCCCATTCAAGATGCCACATTATCTTTAATTAGTGTATCTCTTTGCTCTCCTCCCGTCTCTAACAATTCCAGTGTCCTTCCTCATCGTTTATTTGCCTTGTCACGTGATAAATGCCGTCCAGGTATTTTGTAGAACGCGTCTCAACTTGTTGGCCTCGCGTTTCCTCGTGAGTTTGTGTGTGTGTTGAGTACAGACACCCCAGAAGGGACGAGATCACCAGGGGCACGTGATGTTGGTGGATCTCATTGCTGGTGTAGGTTCTGGTCCAAGTTAACTTTGGTCAGAGCCACTTTTCCCCATTGTCAAGTTGCTATTTGTTTTTTTCTTCGTATTTAATAAGTATCTTGGAGAAGATCGTTTGAAACTATGAGAATATCCTAATTTTCCTCAAACTTGTACCCATTCATTTTAACGTCGTGGGTGGATCTTGCCTACAGCTCTAGAGTCATCAGGTTTGTAGAGACAGAAAGGTGAATGGTGGTTCCCTGACAGTGGGGAAGGTGGTAGCGGAGTTACTGTTTACTGGGGGAATAGTTCCAGTTCTGCCAGATGAAAGAGTTCTGGAAATGGATAGTGGTGATGGTTGCACAACAGTATAAATGTTCTTTTCTTTTTTTGTTTTTCCTGTGAGAGAGACAGAGTCAGAGAGACAGACAGGAGGGAGAGAAAGAGATGAGAAGCATCAATTCTTCTTTGTGGCACCTTAGTTGTTCACTGATTGCTTTCTCATATGGGCCTTGACCGGGGGGGGGGCTATAGCAGAGCGAGTGACCCCTTGCTCAAGCCAGTGACCCCTTGCTCAAGCCAGTGACCTTTGGGCTCAATCCCAGGGACCATGGGGTCATGTCTATAATCCCACGCTCAAGCCAGCGACCCCGCACTCAAGCGGGATAAGCCTGCACTCGACCCAGCGGCCTCAAGGTTTTGAACCTGGGTCCTCTGCATTCCAGGTCGATGCTCTATCCACCGCGCCACCGCCTGGTCAGGCAATATAAATGTTTTTAATGCCACTGAACTGTACACTTAAAAATGGTTAACGGTCAATTTTATGTAATGAATATCTTACCACAATAAAAAAGAATGGAAAAAACGTAGGTGGGTAAAGGATCTGGCAGGTGACCACCACTCAGCCAGTATCCATCCTCTCCCAGACAGAACCACCATTCACCTCGTTTGCATCTGCTATCTTCCGTAGCTTTTCCTCGGATTTCATTTTCTTGCTTTTATTTTATTTTTTAATTTATTGATTGATTTTTAGAGAGAGAAGAAGGGAGAGAAAGACAGAGAGAAAGACAGAAGCACTGATCTGTTCTTGTATGTGCCCTGACCAGGGGCCGCACTGGCAACCCTCCCTTTTCTCGCTTTTAGACGAAATCAAGGAAATAAAAGAAGAGGAAAGTGAATTATCTGAGGGTCTGACGAGCCAGCAGACCGTCCTCTGGCTGCAGGGTCTGCTCCTCTTTGCTTTGGTGTGGACTGTGGCCGGCACCATCAACGCAGACAGCAGGAAGAAATTTGATCTGTTTTTCCGCAACCTGATCATGGGCATGGACGATAATCACCCAAGACCCAAAAGCGTGAAACTCACCAAAAACAACACCTTTCCGGAAAGAGGTAATTTAGTACTTGTTTGTTTTTGTCTAGATAAAATTGTATGGATCCTATGTTCCAAACCCAAGCAAAATGTTTATTTTGTTCCTTAGATTCTACACAGAGGTGACATCACATGGTACTTGTTTTTCTCTGACTGGCTATTAATAGTATTGCGTTTTTAATTTCAAATTCCAATGAGTCATTTCTGGTAGATAGGAAAGCAATTTACTTTTACATATTAACTTTGTATCCTACCACCTTGCTAGAATCACTATAAGGTCTGGGAGTTTTTGTTTTCTGGATTTCTTCAGTAGATCATCGTGTCGTAGTGTCATTTCTTTCTTCCCGATCTTTTATTTCATTTTCTTGTCTTATTGCTTTAGCTAGTACTTCCTATAGGATGTTGAATAGAAGTGGAAAGAGGGAGCATTCTTATCTTGCTCCCAGTCTTAGGGGGAAAGCATCTAATTCCTGACTTCACGTGTGATGTTAGCTGTAGGTGTTGGGTTGATGTTCTTTATTTTAAGTCAAGAAAGTTCCCCTCTATTCCTTGTTTGCTGTGAGTTTTTATCATAAACAGGTGGTGGATTTTGTCAAATGCTTTTTCTGAGTCTATTGATATGATCATGTGATTTTTCTTCTTTAGCCTATTGATGTAAGGGATTTCATTGATTAATTTTCTTTGTTTCATTTTTTATTTTTACTTAGTGAGAGAGAGAGAGAAAGAGAGGGACAAACAGGGATAGACGTACGGGAAGGGAGAGAGATGAGAAGAATCAATTTATAGTTGGGGCACCTTAGTTGTTCATTGATTGCTTTCTCATATGTGCCTTGATGAGGCAGGTGGGGGGGGGGGTGGCTACAGCAGAGCGAGTGACCCCTTGCTCAAGCCAGCAACCTTGAACTCAAGCCAATGACCTTGGTCTCCACGCCAGCAACCTTTGGGCTCAGGCCAGCACCCATGGGGTCATGTCTACGATCCCATGCTCAAACTGGTGACCCTGAGCTCAAGTTGAATGAGCCCACATTCAAGCTGGCAACCTCCAGGTTTCAAACCTAGGTCCTCAGTGTCCCAAGGCCAATGCTCTACCCACTGCACCACCACCTGGTCAGGCCATTAATTAATTTTCAAACGTTGGACCAGCCTTCCATACTTGGAATAAACCTAACGTATTATATATACCACTTGGTTGTAGTGTATAATTCTTTTTTCAGATATTGTTGAATTTGATTTGCTAATATTTTGTCGAGGACTTTTGCATCTATGTTGATGAGAGATAATTGGTCTTTAGTTTTTCTTACTTCTAATGGTCTGTTTTGGTATTAGGGTTATGCTGACTTCATAGAAGAGTTAGGAAGTATTCCCTAGAAATAGAAGTTTTCTAGAAGAGATGATAGAGAATTGGTATCATTACTTTCTTAAGTGTTTGTTAGAATTCACCAATGAACTCATCAGAGCCTTTGATCTGTTCTTAAATTGTTGATTCATTTTCTTTAACAGTCCTGTTCAAATAATCTATTTCTTCTTACGTAAATTTTGATAAGTCATTTCTTTCAAGGAATTGGTCTGTTTCATCTAGGTTATCAACTTTGTGGTCATGGATTTGTTCATGATCTTATTATCCTTTTAATATCCATAGAGTCAGTAGTGACAGCCCCTCTTTCATTTTTGATATTGGTGATTTGTGTCTTCTTCCTTTTTTTTTTTTTTTGCTTGATTAGCCTGGCTAGAAGTTTGTCAATTTTATTAATATCTTCAAAGAAATAGCTTTTAGTTTTTAAATTTTTTCATTATTAATTCTTTGTTTTTTAATTTCATTCATTTCTGCTCTAATTTTTATTATTCTTTTTCTGCTTACTTTGGATATAATTTGCTCTTTTTTTGTTTCTTTTTCAGTTTAATTGCATTGTAGTCGAATACCCATTATATGATTTCTCGTCGACTCTTTTAAGTTTTTTTTTTTTTTTTTAGATTTTATTTATTCATTATAGAGAGGGGAGAAAGAGAGAGAGAAGGGGGGAGGAGCAGGAAGCATCAACTCCCATATGTGCCTCGACCAGGCAAGCCCGGGGTTTTGAACCGGCAACCTCAGCGTTTCCAGGTTGATGCTTTATCCACTGCACCACCACAGATCAGGCTCTTTTAAGTTTTTTCAGATGTATTTTGTGGCCCAGAAGATGGTCTCACTTAGTGAATGTTCCGTGTAAGCTTAAGAAGAATGTATTCTGCTGCTGTTGGATGAAGGAATTTAAAATGGCGGTTAGATCCAGGCGAATGATGGTGCTGTTCAGTTTAACCACATCCTGACACATTTTCCGCCTGCTCTTCCATCCACTACTGACGGGAGGGCCTCAGAGTCCACAGCCATCGTATTGCTTTTCCTATTTCGCTGTGCAATTCCACCAGTTAGCCTCACGTATTTTGGTGCCTGTTCACCATTTGAAGTGAGAAAATAGCATCTAATTTAAATGTATTCACTTTCCAATTAGAGGGAAGGTGAATTTTACATATATACAGTTATATTAAGGTGACCAATTTTTTTTACAATGAAAAGGAGGACAAAAATAAATGAAAGAAAACAATATCGTAAAGAAAAGAAACATTTGCCTGACCAGGCGGTGGTGGCACAGTGGATAGAGCGTCGGACTGGGAAGCGGAGGACCCAGGTTTGAGACCCTGAGGTTGTCAGCTTGAGAGCGGGCTCATCTGGTTTGAGCAAAAAGCTCACCAGCTTGGACCCAAGGTCGCTGGCTCGAGCAAGGGGTCACTCAGTCTGCTGCAGCCTCATGGTCAAGGCACTTATGAGAAAGCAATCAATGAACAACTAAGATGTCACAACGAAAAGTGGATGATTGATGCTTCTCATCTCTCTCTTCATTCCTGTCTGTCTGTGCCTATCGGTCCCTCTCTCTGACTCTCTCTGTCCCTGTAAAAAAACAAACAAAAAAACATTTTATTCATTGCAACAATAATATACTATAATATAAATGCATAATGAAAATATTTTCCATTATAATTATGCTTACATGCCTATTAATTTTTAATACTAATTGTAAGAAAACAGTACGTACTCGTTTAGATACAAAGACGTCACATCACACGCAATGGATCGATTCTGCATCGATCGCATACGGACTTTGACAGATGAGTCTTCCAATATCAAAAAGGAGGACATGCAAGAGGACACTTTTCAAGGGAGGACGGAACTTAGGAAAGAAGGGTTGTCCTCCCTGAAGGAGGATGGCCGGTCCCCTTAGTTATAGAGCCGTAGTTTGTTTCTCTTCAGCCACGGCTCACCTTCTGGACGCAGGCAGCCCCTGTCCCGTGTCTTCCCTTCCTACCAGTCTCTGTGTGACGTCTCTGTGACTCCTTGGTTCTAGACTCCTCTTCCTCTAGTTCTCAGCTGGCTTTTCAGGATGGCTGCTCTTAAATCTAGTTATCACTCCCGTCTGGTCCAGGGAGGCCGCAGATGGGACGACTGCCCACTCTGCCACCATCTTGGAATCTCTCCCTGGGTGGCGGTGTTTTCTGATCCACTCAGCTCCCCTGTTCTTTGACTGAAGCACTTAAGTCATTTACATTTCAAGTGATTGTTGATAGGTACATATTTCTTGTCATTTTGTTCTTTCTATCTCTCTTTTTTTTTTCTTTTTCCTTTTTCTTAAAGAAGTCCTTGTAACATTTCTTATAATACTGCTTTGGTGGTAATGAACTCCCTTAGAAAAAAAAAGCAGTCAATTAAAGGTTTATAGATGAGGTAATAAAACCATTAAATTAGAGGAAAAGAAGGATTTAAAAACCAAAGAAACAAATTAAGGACCAAGCGATACCAAGAAATGATCTAATAAATACATTAGAACCAAGGAGTAAAGCACACAAGTCTAGACATCTAAGAAATGACTCAGAGGAAAAGTTTGAGGTAATTACTATTACTAGAGAAGAAAGAGACAGATACATTAAAGCAATCATAAAGAGTTTGATATGGAGGTCAAACAATGCTAACTTTTTAAGTTGGTAACCCAATCAATAGTATTGACAAGATATACAAAGATGTCAATGCGGAAACTTCTCCTGAAATAAAGAACTTGCAACAAACTGTAAGAGTATGCTCTGTTGATACCAAATAATTGACCAAATGAATCAACCTCATTGAAGTATTGGGCACCTGTGGTGGCAGAACAAAAACGTGAGAGTTACAAACCACGAGAGAGTAAAAGTGTATCATTAACAACAAAAGGAGCCAGAGAAAGAGGAGCTGGGGGGTGTGAGTGTCAATCACCACACTGTTCACAGGGGAATCAGTGAAACTGGACTAACATCGAGTTATGTGTATTTACTAATGAAATACAATGCCAGGATCTGCTTTAAAATACTCCAGACAAAGAAGAAGAAAGGAGACGGAAGGGGGGAGGGTAGGAGGAGAGAAGGAAAGAACGTGAATATTGTGACGGGAAAATGAATGCAACAAGAATACAATACACAGACCCTGGCCGGTTGGCTCAGTGGTAGAGCATTGGCCTGGCGTGCAGGAGTCCCAGGTTCGATTCCCGGCCAGGGCACACAGGAGAGGCGCCCATCTGCTTCTCCACCCCTCCCCCTCTCCTTCCTCTCATGTCTCTCTCTTCCCCTCCCGCAGCCGAGGCTCCATTGGAGCAAAGATGGCTTGGGTGCTGAGGATGGCTCTGTGGCCTCTGCCTCAGATACTAGAATGGCTCCGGTTGTAACAGAGCAACGCCCCAGATGGGCAGAGCATTGCCCCCTGGTGGGCGTGCCGGGTGGATCCCGGTCGGGCGCATGCGGGAGTCTGTCTGACTGCCTCCCCGTTTCCAACTTCAGAAAAATACAAAAAAAAAATAATAATAAAATGAATGTGTGAAAAAAGAGAATGTTAAGACATTGATAATTATTGAAGCTGGAGAATGGGTACCCAACTGTTTATTATACTAGACTCCTTACTCATTTATTTTTTTCTAACTTGTTGTCAATGAAAAGTTAAAACAATAACAATATCAGATTAAGTGATTTTTTAAAAAGCATCATGAGTTCTTTCATGTTAACTCCTTTTCTTCTGCTAAATTTAAGTAAAATTAAACGTAAATTTTTTATTTTAAAATAGTATTTATCAAGGGACTTTGTTCTTATAAAATCCTTTCTTCCACCAATCTGTCTCCCATAAAGAGGGCCAGAAGGATTGCCGTCCAAAGCTCTTTCTGAATGTAAGGTCTAGAGCAGGGGTCCCCAAACTACGGCCTGCGGGCCACATGCGGCCCCCTGAGGCCATTTATCCGCCCCCGCCGCACTTCCGGAAGGGGCACCTCTTTCATTGGTGGTCAGTGAAAGGAGCATAGTTCCCATTGAAATACTGGTCAGTTTGTTGATTTAAATTTACTTGTTCTTTATTTTAAATATTGTATTTATTTCAATTTTGTCTTTTTACTTTAAAATAAGATATGTGCAGTGTGCATAGGGATTTGTTCATAATTTTTTTTATAGTCTGGCCCTCCAACGGTCTGAGGGACAGTGAACTGGCCCCCTGTGAAAAAAGTTTGGGGACCCCTGGTCTAGAGTGACAGATTGCTTTCTTTCTTTCTTTTTATTTTTTTCTTCACAGTACTTCCTGCTCACGATTAAAAATAATTTAATTACTTGTATACATATCACCTGTCATTTTTATACAAATAATGAAGTCATGAAGCTGTTGTTCCAGTTTATACGGTTACCGACAGGGTGTAAGTTTCGCCACCACTGTGCCGGTTACCCTAACGTACACAGTGTCGGATGCTGTCAGCTGACGCAGTTACGTACCTCCTGTGTGAAATGTAAACCCTGGTCTGCTGCTAATGGCCTGTTCTGTTTCTCTGGTCCAGGAAGCATCTATGACTTTTACTTCCTCAAGCAAGGCAGTGGACACTGGAGCCCGTGGACAGATTATATCACCAGAGAAGAGGAAACCATCCCAGTGAATGCAAAGGTAAAGGAACTCGAATTCCCCAAAACGGCCCAAACTCTCCAGGGTCAAAGAATTAACACCAGTTCCGTATTAGTGGGGGGTTTTTTTTATATCTTATTTTTATTAATTTTAATGCAGTGACATTGATAAATCAGGGTACATATGTTCTGAGAAAACATCTCCAGATTATTTTGACATTTGATTATGTTGCATACCCCTCACCCAGAGTCAAATTGTCTTCTGTCACCTTCTATCTGGTTTTCTTCATGCCCCTCCCCTCCCCCACCCCCTCTCTCTCCTTCCTCGCCCCTTCCCCACCCCTCCCACCCCACCTCCACCCCCGTTACCATCACATTCTTGTCCATGTCTCTGAGTCTCAATTTTATGTCCCATCTATCAGAGGACGAGTGGATTAAAAAGCTTTGGTACATATATACTATGGAATACTACTCAGCCATAAGAAATGATGACATCGGATCATTTACATTAACATGGCTGGACCTTGATAACATTATCCGGAGCGAAATAAGTAAATCAGAAAAAACTAAGAACTCTATGAATCCATACGTGTTAGTGTTTTAAAGAATTTTATTTATCGAGTTTACAGAGAGAGGAGGCCGAGGAGGAACAAGACGTCCCACCTCCTAGTTGCTTCACTTCAGTTGTTTGTTGGTTGCTTGTCGGGTTATGAGCCTTGACCGGGCAAGCCCAGGGTCCTGAACTGGCGACCTCAGCTTTCCAGGTTGACGCTTTATCCACTGCGCCACCCCAGGCCAGGCTAGAAAAACTTCCTTTAAAAAAAAAGTTCAAACGTGAGCCGGGTTGAACCTTTAAACGCATGGGCTTTGGAATCAGAGAGACCCAAATGTTTTACTCAGACTGTACCCTCTGCCTGTTTATTCAACCACAAAGGAACAGAGGAAAAGACCCCAACGATGGTGGCGAGGACTGGAGACAGCACGCATGAACACGTGGCGTGCACACTGCATGACACTGCATGCTAGCGCGTGAACACGTGGCGTGCACACTGCATGCTAGCGCGTGAACACGTGGCGTGCACACTGCATGACACTGCATGCTAGCGCGTGAACACGTGGCGTGCACACTGCATGCTAGCGCGTGAACACGTGGCGTGCACACTACATGACACTGCATGCTAGCGCATGAACACGTGGCATGCACACTGCATGACACTGCATGCTAGCGCGTGAACACGTGGCGTGCACACTACATGCTAGCGCATGAACACGTGGCGTGCACACTGCATGCTAGCGCGTGAACACGTGGCGTGCACACTGCATGCTAGCGCGTGAACACGTGGCGTGCACACTGCATGCTAGCGCGTGAACACGTGGCGTGCACACTGCATGCTAGCGCGTGAACACGTGGCGTGCACACTGCATGCTAGATCCAGAGTGGCCGCTGTCCCAGTTATTATCACTGATCATGTCAAGCGGTCATCACTCTGCCGCTCAGATATCTCAGTCAGAAAGGAGGATCCTTGACCTTATTAAAACAAAAAAGATTTAAAAACCCAGAAAAAGATTTGCTTGATTAGAATTCTCAGCAAAACGGGTTCTGATGAACAGGTTTTGCAGTTGGCAGACGACTCCCTGACAATCCCTCCTCATCTTCTTGTGGGACACGTTTCTGAGTGTGCACGGGGCTGGCTCCATGTCGTAGACCAGTGGTGGTCAGCCTGGTCCCTGCCGCCCCCTAGTGCTGGTCAGCCTGGTCCTTGCCGCCCCCTAGTGCTGGTCAGCCTGGTCCCTACCGCCCCCTAGTGCTGGTCAGCCTGGTCCCTGCCGCCCCCTAGTGGTGGTCACCCTGGTCCCTACCGCCCCCTAGTGCTGGTCAGCCTGGTCCCTCCCGCCCCCTAGTGCTGGTCAACCTGGTCCTTACCGCCCCCTAGTGGTGGTCAGCCTGGTCCCTGCCGCCCATGAGTGCTGGTCACCCTGGTCCCTGCCGCCCCCTAGTGGTGGTCAGCCTGGTCCCTACCGCCCCCTGGTGGTGGTCAACCTGGTCCCTCCCGCCCACTAGTGGTGGTCAACCTGGTCCCTACCGCCCCCTAGTGGTGGTCAACCTGGTCCCTACCGCCCACTAGTGGTGGTCAACCTGGTCCCTACCGCCCCCTAGTGGTGGTCAGCCTGGTCCCTCCCGCCCCCTAGTGGTGGTCAGCCTTGTCCCTACCACCCCCTAGTGCTGGTCAGCCTGGTCCCTGCCGCCCATGAGTGCTGGTCACCCTGGTCCCTACCGCCCCCTAGTGCTGGTCAACCTGGTCCCTACTGCCCACTAGTGCTGGTCAACCTGGTCCCTCCCGCCCACTAGTGGTGGTCAACCTGGTCCCTACCGCCCCCTAGTGCTGGTCAGCCTGGTCCCTACCGCCCCCTAGTGCTGGTCACCCTGGTCCCTACCGCCCCCTAGTGCTGGTCACCCTGGTCCCTACCGCCCCCTAGTGCTGGTCAACCTGGTCCCTCCCGCCCACTAGTGGTGGTCAACCTGGTCCCTACCGCCCCCTAGTGCTGGTCAGCCTGGTCCCTACCGCCCCCTAGTGCTGGTCACCCTGGTCCCTCCCGCCCCCTAGTGGTGGTCAGCCTGGTCCCTACCGCCCACTAGTGCTGGTCAACCTGGTCCCTACCGCCCCCTAGTGGGCGCTCTAGCCTTCATGGTGGGCGGTAGCGGAGCAACCAAAATATAAATAGAAAGATTTAACTATAGTAAGTTGTTTTATAAAGATTGATTCTGCCAAACTTAGCGAAAATCCGACATAAAGCACTTGGTAAGTAATTATTATTCTATGCTTTAACTTGCTGTCACTCTGCTTTATAAATTTTATAAAGTGACTTCCCTACTTTATAAATCACCATGACTGTGGACCCGGTGGGCGGTTAGAAAATGTTACTACTAACAGAGATACAGAAGTGGGCGGTAGGTGTGAAAAGGCTGACTACCTCTGTTGTAGACGATAAATGTAATTTATCTCCCTGGGCTGACAGCAGGTCGGTCAGGCCCTGGGCGGAGAGTCAAGTCAGACAGCAAGCCAGACCGTGGCTGCTCGTGCTGAGTTCAGCGCACACCCTGGGGGTGGGGTGGGGGTGGGGGGCTGAGTATTGTGAATTACCTCCCCCCCATCCCAGCATGGAGACCCTAAACTTGAATTCTCTTTGAAGAGCTTGCTCACCTGAACGCCAGGACTCTCTCATCTCGCTGCACTCACACAAATAAAGAGGCTGATGCAGAAGATAGTGTCAGTTCTGCTGCGGAATCTCTCCCTGGTCCAACAAGTGTGCTCCTCCCCGAAAATAGAAATCTATGAAACCCCAGTCCTGGCAGCG
Organism: Saccopteryx leptura; assembly: GCF_036850995.1. Classification (NCBI taxonomy): domain Eukaryota; kingdom Metazoa; phylum Chordata; class Mammalia; order Chiroptera; family Emballonuridae; genus Saccopteryx; species Saccopteryx leptura. Next base: position 223,416,369 of record NC_089506.1, read on the forward strand.
AGATGGGCGTCTTGCCCCTGGTTCTGCCTTTAGCATCACGGACGAGCTAGGAGGCTTCGGACAAATCAGTGACTGTCTTCCGTTGGCGTAAACCACAGCGTCACGGTGCTCGCTGGAGCCCGGCGACCCCACCTCCACCCACCGGCCCCCTCTAGCCGAGACACGTGGAAGGAGGCTTCAGTCTGAGAGAGACGTCTTCCGGACTCTTCCTCTGCCTCCGTGGAGTGGGGCCGCGTGGCGCCACCTCACTGTCAACAGGGTGTGGGTTCAGAGAAGGCAGGCTAGGGTAAGGGGTTCAGAGAAGGCAGGCTAGGGTAAGGGGTTCTGTCCACCACCGCAGGGGCCCAAGACCAAGCCCTGAGAGTCCAGCTGGGGTCTGGAGGCCAGGAAGAGGGTCGCAACCCCGTATTGGATCAACGTTTAGAAGGAGGTAGCATCAGAGAGTGGGGGAAGCAGACCAGGAACAGACACAGGGACTGGGGGGGGGGGGTGAGGGCCACACCTCCCCCTCCTCAGCCAAGCAGTGGAGATCGCACACGGAGACACACAGGCGAGTTCAGAGCAGTGGTCTCAGAAGGCAGCAGCTTCAGATCCCCCCCTTTTTTATTGTAGTTGGTATTTATAATATAACAGTTTTGTGGTTAAGAATATAGACTTTGAGCCTGACCAGGTGGCGCAGTGGATACAGCGTCGGACTGGGACACAGAGGACCCAGGTCACCAGCTTGAGCGCGGGGTCGCTGCCTTGAGCGTGGAATCATGGACATGACCTCATGGTCACTGGCTTGAGCCCAAAAGTCACTGGCTTGAAGCCCAAGGTCGCTGGCTTGAGCAAGGGGTCACTTGGTCTGCTGTAGCCCCCCCCCCATCAAGGCACATATGAGAAAGCAATCAATGAACAACTAAGGTGTTGCAACAAAACTATTGATGCTTCTCATCTCTTCCTTCCTGTCTGTTTCTGTTCTCTCTCTCTCTCTCTTTTTCTCTCTCACTGTCTCTCTTGCTTATAAAAAGGGGGGTGCAGTGGGGAGAGATACGGGTAGAAATGAGTGGGTCATGAGGACAGAGCGGTGCCCCCCGAATGCCCTGACCTGGCCGCCCGGGCCCAGACCCACAGCTCCCCCACGTCTGTGTGCAGGTCTCAGAGCTCATCGTCCCCACGATGGAGACCGCGCGGCAGTCCTTCTTCTTGAAGACCTACCTGGAGCACGAGGTTCCCATGCTCTTCGTGGGACCCACAGGCACCGGCAAATCCGTCATCACCAACAGCTTCCTGCTCCAGCTTCCCAAAAACACCTACCTGCCCAACTGCATCAACTTTTCCGCCAGGACCTCGGCCAATCAGACCCAAGATATCATCATGTCCAAGCTGGACCGGCGGCGGAAGGGCCTCTTTGGGCCTCCCGTCGGGAAGAAGGCGGTGGTGTTCGTGGGTAAGGCCTCAACTGGGTTTGAACAGCCAACTCTAGATCCTTCCCATCCGAGGAGAAGCCAGACCTGCCTTGGACGGGGGAGGAAATATTTCTGGTTCATAGCATTTAGTCTTCCTCCCTTCCTTCCTTCCTTCCTTCCTTCCTTCCCTCCTTCCCTCTCTCCTTCCCTCTCTCCTTCCCTCTCTCCTTCCTTCCTTCCTTCCCTCTCTCCTTCCTTCCCTCCTTCCTTCATTCCTTCCTTCTCTCCTTCCTTCCCTCCTTCCTTCCTTCCCTCTTTCCTTCCTTCCCTCCCTCCTTCCTTCCTTCCTTCCCTCCCTCCTTCCCTCCTTCCTTCCTTCCCTCTTTCCTTCCTTCCCTCCTTCCTTCCTTCCCTCCCTCCTTCCTTCCTTCCTTCCTTCTCTCCTTCCCTCCTTCCTTCCTTCCTTCTCTCCTTCTCTCCTTCCTTCCTTCCTTCTCTCCTTCTCTCCTTCCTTCCTTCCTTCCTTCCTTCCTTCCTTCCTTCCTTCTCTCCTTCTCTCCTTCCTTCCTTCCTTCCTTCCTTCCTTCCTTCTCTCCTTCTCTCCTTCCTTCCTTCCTTCCTTCTCTCCTTCCTTCCTTCCTTCCTTCCTTCTCTCCTTCCTTCTCTCCTTCCTTCCTTCCTTCCTTCCTTCCTTCTTTCCTTCTCTCCTTCCCTCCCTCCTTCCTTCCTTCCTTCCTTCCTTCTCTCCTTCTCTCCTTCCTTCCTTCCTTCTCTCCTTCTCCTTCCTTCCTTCCTTCCTTCCTTCCTTCCTTCTCTCCTTCCTTCCTTCCTTCCTTCCTTCCTTCCTTCCTTCCTTCTTTCCTTCCTTCCTTCCTTCCTTCCTTCCTTCCTTCCTTCCTTCCTTCCTTCCTTCTCTCCTTCTCTCCTTCCTTCCTTCCTTCCTTCCTTCCTTTCTTCCTTCCTTCCTTCCTTCTTTCCTTCCTTCCTTCCTTCCTTCCTTCTCTCCTTCCTTCTCTCCTTCCTTCCTTCCTTCCTTCCTTCTTTCCTTCTTTCCTTCCTTCCTTCCGTTTTACGGAGTGCCTTCTACGTGCAGGTAGACCGGGCGATGTGCTCTGGTAGGAAATCAGTCCCCGCCTTCCAGAAAGTCACACTCGAGTCTCGCCGTTTTGTTTTTGCACCACAAGAGCCCTAGTCCAAAGCCTGGCTCCGCCCACAACGTTCAACGATTACCTGTTGATCAAATGAAATACTCCGTTTGCTGGGAATATGACTTGCCTTCCTTACCGATCCCCAGAAATCATATCCCCAGAAATGAGCAAAATGTCTGGCGCGCAGTAGACAATATATATTTAGTTGGCAGGGATGGGACCAAGCTGAATGCCTGTCGATTCCAATCTGTGCATCCTTAAAGTCACCGCGGGCAGAACCCAGGGAAAGCTCTTCCCACGCGGTCAGTCTGTGGCTGAGCCCGGCCAGGGGCTGGTGTGGGACACGAGGCGCGGGCTCTCGCATGGAGGGGGGACGGTCATCTGTCTTCCTCCCGTGAGAGCAGAGGGTCCCATGGACGGACAGTGTGTGACCCCGGCTTCTTCCCCAGATGACCTCAACATGCCGGCCAAGGAGGTGTACGGGGCCCAGCCCCCCATCGAGCTGCTGAGGCAGTGGGTTGACCACGGGTACTGGTTTGACAAGAGAGACACCCACAAGCTGGACATCGTGGACGTGCTGCTGGTGACCGCCATGGCCCCCCCGGGGGGCGGGAGGAATGACATCACTGGTAGGTGAAGGAGAAGCTCACCTTTGTTTTTTAAACTCTTAGCAGAGCCAGACCGCGTTCAGAGATGGAGGGTCGTGTCAGGCACCTGGTGGAGGGTGTGTGTCGGCGGGAGCCAGTGGTGTGAGCTAGCTCTCGGGGGTGGCGCTGGAAAGCTTCACGTGGGAGGTTGTGGAAGTGAGATGAGATGAGATGAAGAACGGAGCATCTCAGATGAAAAGGAGAACTCAGGTGGCCAACCGTGCGTTCCGGGGGGGGAGCCTAGGTCAGGTGTTCCCCGCTAGGGGTGCAGGACAGATTCACCTGCTGGGTCTGTTATCTCTCTTCACGTTGCCAGAGAGACCAGCTTGCCCCAATCAGCTCTCTCTCCCGCACCATCTCGTCGTCTGAGGGTCTGGGAGTGTATTTTGCTTCAGATCTATCCGGGATCTCTATTTCTCTTCTGAAATGCATCCTTGCATGAGAAACTTAGTACCGTTTCCAGAGGAAAGGTTCTGTGACTTTGCTGTTCTCTCTGGCATTGAGCCTTCTCATCTGTAGAAGGAAAAGAGAGGAAGCAGGATCGTCTTAATATAGACTCGAAAACGATCACTCTCAAGACACACGCCAGTAAAATCATTAGACATGAAAGAAATATAGAGCGTCTTTTGGACATTTAGGCAAAAAGAGCCCGTGATCTATAAGAGCAATAAAATTCGATTCTCTTAAGACTTCTCAAAGGCAATGCTTTTATGCCATAAGAAAATAGAATAACTTTGAAGATACTCAAGGGAATAAATAACGCAAAAGTCAAGAACTTTCTAGCGAGCTAAGATGACCTTTAAGTATAAAAGGAAAACTGTTACCAACATGGAAGAACACAGAGATATCCCTCCCCCCCCCCCCGTAAACCCTTTCTCAAGAATCTGCTAGAATTGGGTTTCAAATGATCACAATGACTATGAATTATATCTCAACAAAGTTCATATACTGATAGAAATATATGGATATTTCACATTAGATGGGTGTGGATGGAGACAGGTGAGTATGCCGAATCAATAGCAGTTCATTTAGGGGAAGAAGGGTCTAGTATGGAGCAGGTAGTGAAAGGCAATGCTCACTTTCTGGAAAAAGTATCTCTGCCTTGTTTGACTCTTTTACCACGATCACATCAGGCCTTTGTGTTTTATAAAAAAGCAAGCTTACGTGCAATGCTCGTATCGTCACCGGAACTTCCACAGGCGTGGTCTACGCTGGGCAGGGCAGCCGCAGGCGGCCACACGTGGCTCTCGGGCACTTGAAACGCGACGAGTGAGACTGAGAAAATCGAGGTGCAGTGTTACTCGTCACGAATGGATTGAAGTTGCAGCAGCCCCACGTGGCTGGAAGCTGCCGTCTTGGGCAGCACAGCTCTGGGACACCAGGGCAGAGCGAAGACCAGCTCCCTCCGCCCCGGAATCCAGGGGCAGGAAATAAGAGTGAGTGTGTGTGTGTGTCTTCCAGGACGATTCACTCGCCATCTGAACATCGTTTCCATCAATGCCTTTGAGGACGAGATTTTAACCAAGATTTTTAGCTCCATTGTCGACTGGCACTTCGGGAAAGGGTTTGACGTGGCATTCTTAAGGTGAGAAATGGCGTGTCTTCCAGCCTGTTGGCCGGGGGTCCCGTCCTCCGTCCTGGCCCCTCCTGACCCTCCTGGACTGGTCTATCTTCTCCTCCCTCCCCCCCCCCCAAGGTATGGAAAGATGCTGGTCCAGGCGACGATGACCATTTATAAAGCTGCTGTGGAGAACTTCTTGCCAACTCCTTCCAAGTCCCATTACGTCTTTAACCTGCGGGACTTCTCACGGGTGATCCAGGGGGTGCTGCTGTGTCCCCACACCCACCTCCAGGTCAGCCACCGTCCTGTCTGTTACCAAGATCATTCAGCACTCTGCTAACGGTCACAGAAAAGATTCTGTCTAGCGTCGAATCTGTGTGGGGCGTTGTGCTTCCCGTTTCATAAGCATTCACTTGTCTCCTTCTCACGCCAGCCACAGGATTTAGAAACTGTTATATTTAAGAAATACCCCCTGAAGCCCACACTTCCACTCATTCAAATAGCCCACTCTGGGTTTTTTCAGGACGTAGAGAAACTTATCCGGCTTTGGATCCATGAGATTTATCGGGTCTTCTATGACCGCCTGATTGACGATGAGGACAGACAGGTCTTCTTCAACATGATGAAGGAAACCACCTCGAATTGCTTCAAGCAGAGCGTGGAGAAGGTGAGCCGGACCCCCGCTTGGTCATTCGGCCTCGGAAACGGCCCCGAGTATTTGACCACGGTCGTCTCAGAATTCCCGTTTCTGTCCCAGTGGACTCTCCACTCCGCCCTCGGAATCTCAAGTGACAGTCTTGAGTCACGGAGTCACCTGACCTGGTCATGTACTAGGGCCACTTTGGGTTCCTTTTCCTCTGACCGCTAAGTCTCGGACCATTCAGAGTGACTGACTGTATGATGTTATTCTTGATACATTTCCGGGGTCAAATTAATTGGTGAGTTAAGAAAGGAACCATGGATTTCCATGGGTGGTTCGAGGTTCTCGTAAAGACCCAGGTGGAACGTGGTTACGATGTATACTTTCTCCTTCTCATCTGATACAAGGAAAGTTGTGTTAGTTGTGTGAGTGTTCCACCACCACTATTTTTAAGAAGCGGTGATTTCTCTGTGGGAAAACCGCCAAGGTGTTTCACCTCGCAGCCAGAGACCGAGTGCAGAAGCACCACCGGGTTATTAACACCGAGAAGAAGAAGGAGCATCCCAAACATTCCTGCTCTCTAGGCAGGGTGGGGACCAGGGGTGGCCCCTGTACCTCTGTTTGGTGAAGGAGCAAGAACTTTTTTTAAAAAAATGGTGTGCCAATCTTTGACCACCTCCTCTGGAGGTGTCACCGGTCTGGTCACCGATACGTTAACTACTTAGCAAGCTCACTGACCCTTGCTTTTACACTCTTTTCTCAAATGTCCTTTCTTCATACTCTTTAGAAGCATCAGCTCCACATATCATGGGGTTTTGTTTTTGTTTTCTCAGGGTTGTTTGTTTGTTTGTTTGTATTTTTCTGAAGCTGGAAATGGGGAGAGACAGTCAGACAGACTCCCGCATGCGCCCGACCGGGATCCACCCGGCACGCCCACCAGGGGCGATGCTCTGCCCACCAGGGGGCGATGCTCTGCCCCTCCGGGGCGTCGCTCTGCCACGACCAGAGCCACTCTAGCGCCTGGGGCAGAGGCCAAGGAGCCATCCCCAGCACCCGGGCCATCTTTGCTCCAATGGAGCCTTGGCTGCGGGAGGGGAAGAGAGAGACAGAGAGGAAGGAGAGGGGGGGGTGGAGAAGCAGATGGGCGCCTCTCCTGTGTGCCCTGGCCGGGAATCAAACCCGGGACTTCTGCACGCCAGGCCGACGCTCTACCACTGAGCCAACCGGCCAGGGCCTCATTTTGTTTTTAACTGCTCACGCACCGTGACTTTGGAGACTGTGCTCAGTGGACCCAGCTCCCCCCCTTCTCTCCCGCTGCCCCCCTCAGCCCCCCCCGCCCTCCCCCCCCCCGGAATGCCTGCCTGAGAATTCCACTTCCCTTTCCCACAGGTCCTCATCCACCTGTCCCCCACCGGAAAGATCACCGACGACAATATCCACAGCCTCTTCTTTGGAGATTACTCCAAGCCGGAGAGTGACCCCAGAGTCTACGACGAGATCACCGACCTGAAGCAGCTCACCGCGGTCATGGAGTTCTACCTGGGGGAGTTCAACAGCGTCAGCAAGGCCCCCATGTCCCTGGTCATGTTCCGCTTCGCCATTGAGCACGTCTCCAGGATCTGCAGGGTCCTGAAGCAGGACCAGGGCCACCTGCTGCTGGTGGGGGTCGGGGGCAGCGGGCGGCAGAGCGCCAGCAGGCTGTCCGCCTTCATGAACGCCTACGAGCTGCGCCAGGTCGAGATCACCAAGAACTACGCCCGCAGCGACTGGCGGGAGGACGTGAAGAAGATTGTGCTGCAGGCCGGCGCGGCCGCCAGGAGCACCGTCTTCCTCTTCGCCGACAACCAGATCAAGGACGAGTCCTTCGTCGAGGACGTCAACATGCTCCTGAACACGGGGGACGTGCCCAACCTCTTCCCGGCCGACGAGAAGGCGGACCTCGTGGAGAAAATGCAGATGGCGGCCCGGCCGGCCGGCGAGAAGGTCGACGCGACTCCCCTTTCTATGTATAACTTCTTTATCGAGAGGGTGAGGAAGAACCTTCACATTGTCCTGGGTAAGACAGGAGGAAACTCGGTGTCCCCTTCTCCTCTGGGGGTCTCCGGGGGTCTCCTGAGTCCCCTAAGGCCCCTGTCTTCTCACGTCGGTCTGAGGATGGGCCCAGCCTGGATGCCTGCCCGGGGATCCGTGCCTGGAGTTTCGGGGGAAACTTCCATTCTTCTGAGCGACTATTTTAAGCCCGCTTGCACGGTCCTCGGTCCTCTGAATTCTCCTCTGCACCCTCTCCTTCGTTCTAGTACGTTGTTACCCTGGTGGCCTCACAGAACAACACCTGGAGATCCTCTCCCTGTGAATGACATTTCAACCCAACTAACGCTTCTCTCTCCGGTCACTGAGTCCTGTCCACTTCTACTTCCTTGGCCTCCTGTCGTGGTCACCCACCCACCTCCATGGACACTGCCTTCCCGTTGGCTGAGCCATTGTTACCTCACCCAGACCGTGCCCCCACCACCTCCTAACGATTTCCTCACGTCCACTCCTGTCCATCCTAGACCGTTCTGTTCCGGTGAGCCGGGAGAGGTTTGTTTGTCGTGTATGGCAAACATGATCGTTGTGTGTATGCACATACACAAACACACACACATACACACGTGCACACAAATTCAAACACTGAAATGAGGATGAAGACCCAGAATTCTTCCTCGATAGTTGCGTAAGGTCACCGGCCAGCCTGTCCTCCCTTCCTGTCCACTCTCAGCTCAGACCAAGCTTCCCCTTCTCTCTCCCTCGTTTAGCCACTCTGACCCACTCACCCGTCTCCTCTACCACATTGAGTCTAAATAAAAAATAATAATAATAAAAGAATGACATCTGGGGTGTAGACATCCAGCTGCGTGATTGGACAGGGTCAGAAACAAGCTGGTGCCCCCAGACCCATAGAAGTGGCTCCATGGGAGAAGCCCACGGCTCCCTTCTGTCTGAATGAGCACACACACAGAGCACGGGACCCAGGGACTCAGGACCCAAAGGAACCAAAAGGGACAAACAGTAATGGGAATGGGAGACCAGTCACTGAATTCCCATCCCCGAACTTCACGAAAATGTCCCATAAGCCCCCACTGCGTCCCAGATACCTACTATGACTGTGCCCTGTCACACCCCTGTGTTGTTGTGAGTCGGGGGCGCAGAGAGAGAGATCAGCAGACGAAATCATCAAGGACTAGCAAAGGACCACCACTTGCTCAGGCAAATGGCCCCAAGTTCGCGCTGTGTCCTAATTTTATTCACAAGACTTCAGAAAGCTTGTTTACTGAGAAATTGGCATAACATCAAGAGTAACTTTTGCTTAAAGATACATAGAGTGCACCTGACCAGGCGGTGGCGCAGTGGATAGAGCGTCAGACTGGGATGCGGAAGACCCAGGTTCGAGACCCCGAGGTTGCCAGCTTGAGCGCGGGCTCATCTGGTTTGAGCAAAAAGCCCACCAGCTTGAACCTAAGGTCGCTGGCTCCAGCAAGGGGTTACTCAGTCTGCTGAAGGCCCGCGGTCAAGGCACATATGAGAGAGCAATCAATGAACAACTAAGGTGTCCCAACGCGCAATGAAAAACTAATGATTGATGCTTCTCATCTCTCTCCATTCCTGTCTGTCTGTCCCTGTCTATCCCTCTCTCTGACTCACTCTGTCTCTGTAAAAAAAGAAAGAAAAAAAAAGATACATAGAGTGCACCTGCAAGATAGCTTAGTAGCAACATAATATCAGAAGGCATTAATTGCTATTGCTTCTATGGATCCCACCACATTCCTCTCCTTATCTTAAGGGATAACTTTGGAAAGTACAGAAATCTTATGAGAATGTTTTACTGAGAAAAGCCCAGCAACTGCCTTCAGTCACATAGACCTGTTTCAGTGACCCACCTTCAAGTCACAAAACAATTCTCTAGGCAAAACATTCTTTTCCTGTTGGCTGTGTTCCCATCCAAGGCCATGCAGTGGATTATTCCACTGCACCCCTGGGCACCAGCAGGGAACACGATCACCCCACCACCACCACCACCAGAACCCTCAGGAAGACCGGCCTGTTCCCAGGGGCCTCCCAGGAGGAAGGGAACTAACGAGGTCTGTTTCTCATTAGCCATGAGTCCAATCGGGGATGCCTTTCGGAACCGCCTGAGAATGTTCCCCTCGCTCATCAACTGCTGCACCATCGATTGGTTCCAGTCCTGGCCCACGGATGCCCTGGAGTTGGTGGCTAACAAATTTCTGGAAGATGTGGAACTTGATGACAATATTCGGATAGAGTAAGTGTTAGCAGCATTGTAGTAGTGCCCTAACCATACATGCCAACTGCATATTGAAAATCCAGGCCCTAGCCGGTCGGCTCGGTGGTAGAGCATCGGCCTGGCGTGTGGACATCCCGGGTTCGATTCCCAGTCAGGGCACACAGGAGAAACAACTGTCTGCTTCTCCACCCTTCTCTCTCTCTCTCTCTCTCTCTTCTCCTTCATAGCCATGGCTCGAATGATTTGAGCAGGTTGGCCCTGGGCACCAAGGATGGCTCCATGGCCTTGTCTCAGGTGCTGAAATAGCTCAGTTGCCAAGCAGTGGAGCAGCAGCCCCAGATGGGCAGAGCATCGCCCCCTGGTGGACATGCCGGGTGGATTCCCGGTCAGGGCACATGCAGAAGTCTATCTCTCAGCCTCCCCGCCTCTCACTTAATTTAAAAAGAAAAATCCAGATATAGGCTCTATTCTTGCTGTTTTAGGATTTCTCATTTTAGATAAAAAGTTTATACTTTTAAATTCTATTTAGTTAGATATTTAATGAATAAAACACTTTTTTTCTGAAAAAGAATAAAATGGTATTGTTCAGAATTTCCCTGGAGATGTAGGAACGTCACCGTTGTAAGAACCGGAATAGAATCGCATGGTTATTTCAACAGTCTTTAGAGCTATCATTCTTAATGGGGCAAGATCACTGCCAAGGGCGTGAAAGTGGATTGTTATAAGAGTCAAGAAAACTCTTTTATGTATAAAGCACAGATACAGAAAAATTTAAAATGATAAGCTAGAGCAAGGGAGATGAGATGAGAATGTCAGCCACCCCGGGCGCCCCATGAAGACAGGGACAATGCCACCTGCTTTGTGTGCCTCTCTATCCCCAATGCCCAGCAGGTGCCTGAAACTGCTTAGTAAACGAATGAGTGGAGAGTGAAGAAGTCGGCAGGGTTCGGGATGTGTAAGGCTTTACGTTCTCTCTCAAGAACTTGGTTCTGTAGCCGGAAGAGCCTTAACCTGGGCCTGTCGACCCATGAATAGAATTCAGAGGGCCAGGGAATAGGGATGGAGAAAAATTACGTCTTCTTTCCCACTGACGCTGAGTGGGTGTTTGGCATTTCCTTCTATGATGAATGGAAGCAACAAAACCGGTAGGATTAGCAAGATCTGTGACTTTGTTACCAAGAGAAATCTCGTTTATTTGTAACTCCTTTAGCCATTAACAGATAACCTCAATGTATCCTTTCCTTTAGACCTGCTGCCCAAATTTATTTAATGCAGCAGTCAGCAAACTATATTTGTTTTGTAAATAAAGTTTTATTGGGACCGTGCCCTTTTTCCTCACGCTACAACAGCGGAGTGGAGTAGTTGCTACAGAGACCATGGGGCCCACAAAGCTGAAAATATTTAGCCTCTGGATCTTCCCAGAGAAAGTTTGCTGACCCTGATTTAATGCCTTGATAAGAAGCATATATATAAACTTGACCAGGCAGTGGATAGAGCATCAGCCTGGGACGCAAAGGATCCAGGTTCAAAACCCCGAGGTCACCAGCTTGAGCGCAGGGTCGCTGGCTTGGGCATGGAATCATAGATTTGATCCCATGGTCACTGGCTTGAAGCCCAAGGTCACAGGCTTGAAGCCCAAGGTCACAGGCTGGAGCAAGGGGTCACTCTCTCTGCTGTAGCCCCCAGTCAAGGCACATCTGAGAAAGCAATCAATGAACAACTAAGGTGCTGCAACAAAGAATTGATGCTTCTCATATCTCTCCCTTCCTGTCTGTTTGTCCCCATCTGCCCCTCTCTCTGTCTCTTTCACCAAAAAAAAAAAAGCACACATATGACAAATTTGATTTTTAACTTTTTTTTGAAGACTCTATTTCAACATCATTGCTTTCCTTTGAGACCCTACTTTACACGATGCGTTTATAAACACAATCTGCAAGTCCAGAGACTTACTTCCACAGACAGCCAGAGGGTCGAGCACTGGTGATCCACCGAGGTGGTCAGAGATAGAACTTACTTGCCCAAAGATCGTTCTAGTAAGACTCTACACCTCCCCAGCCCTTCTTGCGGCTCTGCTGACCTGCGTCGGACCCTGTGGGGGTCCCGTGGGCCACACCCCCACCCTCACCGCTGTAACTGAAGCTGGGCTGGACATGGGGGCCCGGCCTCACCACCTCCGTGCCCCCCCTGGCAGGGTCATCTCCATGTGCAAGTATTTCCAGGAGAGCGTGAAGGAGCTGTCGCTCGATTATTACCACACGCTTCGCCGACACAACTACGTCACCCCCACCTCCTACCTGGAGCTGATCCTCACCTTCAAGACCCTCCTGAACAGCAAGAGGCAGGAGGTCGGCGTCCTGCGGAGCCGCTACCTGACGGGCCTGCAGAAACTGGACTTCGCCGCCTCGCAGGTGAGGACTGCGGGGTCGTTCCGGGACATCGCGGGCCCGGGGTGGGGGGGGGGCGGGGGGGCGTGCAGGGTCTGGGCGGGGGGGGGGGGGCGTGCAGTGAGCCTCCCGTTCAGGGGCAGCGTGCCAGAGGGGCGCCAGGTTCGGGCGGCCCCTGACGCTACCTGTGCAGAATGCGCCTCCCTCGCCCACGCCCAAACCTGGCCCACGGAGATGGTCTCTCTTCAAGATTTCCACCTTTTGTTCATCGTGGATTCTCTTTTTTGCGTGAGTTTTGCGCTCTGTGGCTCGTGCCGGGGGTCCCCAGGCAGGGCACCGGCGGTGGCTGCCCTTGCTCCTCCCAGGCAGCCCCTGAGCCAGTGTGCCCAGTGGACAGAGCGCAAGTCACAGAAGACGACCACCCTGCCACCTGCATGAGCAACACACTCCAGGGGCGGACGCGGCGAGCCCCAAAGCCCCATGGAAGCCAGTCCCGCTCCGTGGGGTTGACCTCGGCACAGTGGCTCCTCTGCTGTCCTCACAGCCATGAGCCTGGAGGTCAGTCCCTCCCGGTCAGTCCCTCCCGGTGACAACAGCAGCGGTCCAGGCTCAGCTACAACAGGACAGTGCGCACAGCCCACACGGGGCGGGGAGGGGGGACACCTGGCACACCCAGTTCTGTGTTACCGGGTTCTACAGGACCCCTACTATGCAAGGCCGCTCTACCAAGTCTGAGAGAGTAACAGCTCTACCTGTTGTTTCCATGGAAACAAACACGGAGAAGCAGCCAGAAAGGAGAGACCGAGAGACATGTCCCGAGTGACAGCCCGGGAGGATTCTCCAGAAAAAAAAAAAAAAGAACTAAACGAAACGAAGGCCAGTGAACGAACCGACACAGAGGTCAGAACACGGGTTGTGAGAGTGCTCAAGGAACTCAGCGAGAACTTCAACAAAGAAAGAATCGGCATAAAAGTTACGACACAGCAACAATTAAGAATCAATCGGAAACGAAAGACCCACTAACTGAAATGGAGAATAATCTTTCCGGGAATCAACAGTAGAGTAGGTCAAGCTGAGAATCAGATCAATAATTTAGAACGTAAGGAAGCAAACAACACCACACTTGGAACAGAAAAAGAAATCCAAAATGAAGACAGCGTAAGGGGCCTCCAGGGAAAACATCAGCCCCTGCCCGTGGTCGCATCGTGGGGGGGCCAGGAGGAGAAGAGAGAGAGAAAGAAACTGAAAACTTATTGGAAATAAAACCAACAGAAAACGTCTCTAACCTGGTGTAGGAAAAGGACACAATAGTCCGGGAAGCACAGAGAGTCCCAAACAAGATGAATCCAAAGACGCCCACACCAAGACACATCGTACTTAAAATGAAAAAGGTCGAAGAAAGAGAGAATCCTAAAAGCAGGAGACAAGCCATTAGTTCCCTACCAGGGAGCTCCCATGAGACTGTCAGCTGACTTCTCAACAGAAACTCTGTAGCCCAGGAGGGAGGGGCAGGAAATATTCAATGTGATCAAAGCAAGGACCTACAACCGAGATGACTCTGCCCAGCTGAGCGGCGATGGTGGTGGTGCAGTGGGTAGAGTGTCAATGCAGGATGCCGAGGGCCCTGGTTGAAAACCCCGAGCTCATCAGTGTGAGCATGGCTTTACCAGCTTGAGCTCAGCGTCACCAGCATGAGCATAGGCTTGCCAGCTTGAGTGCAGGATCGTCACATGGTCCAAAGGTCCATGACTTGACTTCCAAGGGTCTCTGGCTTGAGCAAAGGGGTCACTGGCTCAGCTTGAGCCCCCTGTTCAAGGCACGTATGAGAAGTCATCAATAAACAACTATAAATAATGGTGAAGCAACTACGAGTTACGAGTTGATGCTTCTCATCTCTCTCCCCCCCTCCACTCTCCCTCAAAAAATAAAATAAAATCCTCTGCCCGGCCAAACTGTCATTTAGGTTCAGAGGACACAGAAAGATCTTCCCAGACAAGAAGAAGCTAGAGGAGTTCACCACCAACCCCACAAGTATTATCCCATGACCATGGAAAGGGTTTTCTTTAGGAAGAAGAGGAAAAAAAAAAAAAAAGATCAAACATACGAACAATAAAATGATAATAAATACATATCTATCTACTCAGCCATAAGAAATGATGACATCGGGTCATTTACAATAACATGGATGGACCTTGATAACATTATACGGAGTGAAGTAAGTAAATCAGAAAAAACTAAGAACTATATGAACCCATACATAGATGGGACATAAAAATGAGACTCAGAGACATGGACAAGAGTGTGATGGTAACAGGGGTGGGGAAGGGGTGAGGAAGGAGAAAGAGGGGGTAGGGGGAGGGGAGGGGCACAAAGAAAACCAGATAGAAGGTGACAGAGGACAGTTCGACTTTGGGGGAGGGGTATGCAGCATAATCAAAGGTCAAAATAA